>NC_086449.1:568078079-568378079 GCF_028390025.1 Pseudophryne corroboree | reverse complement strand
ACCACAATGAAGGACGGAAGTGACACAGAGACGGGGAAAGTTGTTTACATCCGCTACTTAGCAACGGAGATCACCAGCAGAAATAACGTCACGCTGAGCAGTCACGGAGTAACATCTCGTTGGAAGCGGAAGTGACGCTATGCAAAGTAAGCTCCTAGTCGTCGCCTAGCAACGGAGGATACCGGAAGTGACGAACTATGGGCGAGAACTGAGCAGCAATATGGACAGAGCAATCGGAAGTGACGTATCGCGGGTGGAAACGGACTAAGAATACGAACTTATTAATGATAATATCAGCACATAGGATTTTGGGGGAATTTGTTTATTATAATATGTGAAGATCTACAGTATACGGGATTTGTTTTTATCTACATATAGTGTCCGACGATGACAGGTTGTCATGGCAACAGTAGAAAACATATGGAGGGAGCCATGTTTTATCACACATGAAAAAGGTTTATTGTTGATTGAAGATGTGATTGGTCAGTCAGTGAATAAAAGGGGGAATTTGTCAGTAGTGAGCACATCTGCCTTGAGAAAGGGCCTAGTAAGGCCTGAAACGCGTTGGCGCAGTCGGAGGTGACATCTTGCTGTCTGTGGGAGAGGTGATTGCCGCAAAACCCAGAACGCCATTTCCCGGGAGGCTGACTGGTAATTAAGATCTTTGCTGTATTGAGGACTTTGTTTCCTCTGACCATCTGGTAATTATCCATTCCTACACTCAGTTCAGCTGTGCACCGGCTGCATGTGCTCTGTTTATATTGGATAAGGAGATATGTTTTAGATGTTTTTTATGAAAATTTTTGTCAAAAAGAATAAAACGGTGTTACACGAGATATTCTCCACCTCTTGTTTTTTTATGACATTGGACGATTGAAAATTTCGTTAACAACCATCTGCCGATTCAAGAGGAAAAACAAAGATCACTCTACATGCTTAAATTCAAGTAATATTAAGGAATGTATCCCATTATCTGATATATGGTTGTTGAGTGATTGTGACCACACATTGGTTTCTTGTTTAATTTGTCATCTGGGTTTGGCGCCCAATACTGTTACCACCTAATTTTTCATAAAAGTCTATAATTTCTTGTGTTGGATCCCTCACTTCTAATTTATCACATTTAGTAGATTATTTTTTACAACCACTTGCATCCACTCTTCCATCACACATTAAAGACACTACATCTTTCTTAAATTCTATTGCGAGGATTAAGTGGAAGGACTCATATTTCCAATTTATTCTGGCTTCCATTAAATTTATTTTGTCTCACAATTATTTTTTATTCAATCATCAATTTTTCTTACAGATCCTGGGAACGGCCATGGGTACGAGGTTCGCGCCCAGCTTCGCCAACCTATACATGGGAGCGTTTGAGGACGCGCATGTTTGGGGGCGGAGCTTGGGCGCAGACCTCGTATACTATGGCCGTTATATAGATGACCTCTTTTTTATTTTTGATGGAGATATTGACCTTTTTTTGGATTTCACCTCACTTTTGAACAATAATGAATTTAATTTATCCTTCACTTGCACTGCGGACAGGTCCTCCATCTCCTTCCTCGATATCTCCCTCACCATAGTTGATGGAGTTATTTCGACGAAAACTTTTAGAAAAGAAGTAGATAAGTATAACTTTTTACCTTACGATAGCTCACACCTTAAACCTTGGATTAAGAATATTCCATATGGCCAGCTATGACGCATTAGGCGTAATTGTAGTGAATATTATAATTATACGGTTCAGGCTGATGAATTATCTCAATCACTATGTGAAAAAGGTTATCCTTTAGAGCTGATTCAAGAAGCTCGTACATGTGTGAATCAGATTGATAGGGAAGATTTATTACATTATAAACAGGATGATTCTAAATTTAAACAGGATCAACCGCACTTTTTTTCACAATATAATAATTCCTCTTTAAAAATTAGGAATATTATTTCTAGCAATTTTCCGATTCTGTTAACTGATCCAATTCTAAAGACAGAAATCGGTGATAAACCATCAATTATCTTTAAACGATCCACTAGTTTGCAACAACAACTTGCCCCTAGCTTTTTTGTGGACAAAAGAACTGCGGGACAATCAAATATTTCCCTTAGTTCATCACAGTGGTTAATTAAAGCAAAAGGGTGTTTCAAATGTGGTTCTAATCATTGCATAACCTGTGACTTTATACAGAATAAAACCAAAATTTTTTCCTCAACAGATAATATTTCTTTTAGTATCAACTCTTACATCAACTGTAATAGTATTTTTGTTATATATATACTAATTTGTAGCTGTCAACTTATGTATGTGGGGCATACAACTCGCAAATTAAAAATTAGATTTCTGGAGCATAGGCGTAATATACTCAAGGGGCATCTCTTTCACAGTGTCTCCAGACATTTTGCCGAATTTCATCATAAAAACCCCCAAGATATCCATCTTATAGGGATTGAAGCGATCTCATCCACTCCAAGAGGGGGTGATAGGTATAGGAAACTTTGTCAACGTGAAAACTTCTGGATCCACAAATTAAGGACCCTTGTCCCTAATGGTCTTAATGAAACCAAAGAGTTTGATCCTTAATGTTAGGGTAGATGCACAATTGGCTGGGGGGATCTTTGTTCTCTGTCCCGATGGCTCTATTCCTTTATCTCCTTATAGGTATATTACCATTTAGTCTTTCATTTAATCCATCAGGTAGGGATATAAAAATAAGTTAATAATGAAACAAATAAATATCAGGAATTTTAGGTCAATAATTTAAATTTATCTGGTTCCATTGTAATCTCTTGTCTCTTTAGGTTAATACCAATTTTTTCTTGTATATAAACTATCGGTAAGGATACATATATAAAAATAAATTAATAATGAAAAAATTGAATATTAGGATATTTAGGATATTAATTTAAATCTATTTGGCCCTATTGGAGTCATTTGTTTCTTTAAGATAATACCTATATATATATTATAGATCTTATATTATGTAACATCGGTAATTAATTACTGTGATGTGTTTATCTGTCACCTTGATCTCGCAGCTGATTTCAGTCTGCATATTTATTTGTTATATTTTTTCTTTTTATCATTTATTTTGTCCCGTTTTTATTTATTTATTTATTTTTCATTATCTTTCAGTCCATCTACTTATTTATTATTATTATTATTTTTTTTCTTCCTTATGGATCCAAGGGATCACTTTTGGTCTGTATTTAGGAAAAGCTGTATGGTTTACGTTATGGAGAGCTGATTTTTGTTTCTTAATTAATTACCTGTTTATTGTATATGAACTACACCTGGTTCTAATTGCATGACTACTATAAAGGTAGAGAGATGCTAAGGAGGGGATATTCCTTTGAGAAAGTCACGTGATCGTGACGAAACGCGTTAGGCTCCTCCCATCATTTCTCTGTTTGCTGACCCGTCCACATTGGCACTGCACGTATCCACTACGGACTGCTCCGGCCAGCGCTTCTCACTGAGCGCCTTCATTCTGCTGCTAGCGGCGGTTACCGCTTACGGACACTCCGGCCTCAGCGATAGGACTTGCTTCATCACACCTGGAAGTTCTGGCTAACGCCGATGCACGGCGCATACAGTTATCCTGTCAGCAGCACTATTAACGGCACTGGACGGCATACTCCTCTCTGCATGTGAGTGGGCATATTAAAGGATTTTACCAGCCCCCGGGAGATCCCAGGAAAAAGCCGTTTAATACAGAGATACCTCTCATTATATGGGAACAATCCCCATCAGAGCAATTTGCTCAAATTTTCCTCCTTACTAATTCACAGAAAGGGCTATAGTGGATTACACCGGGGACGCCCGGCATTAACAACCTAGGAGAGGTAATTATATTATCTTCCTCAATTAAATCACCTGTTGCCAGGACTTTTCTGAATCTTAAAGTACATGCTGCCTCTGTACTTTTAGATAGGGTGCAGTCTCACCATTCTTGTGAATGATATAATTTCAGTGAGTAGCCATGTTACATGTATGTCATATTTCTTTAACGCTATTACCAATTACCAATTTATTGTGTGAACATTATTACTTGCTGCTTGATACATAGGGTCAGCTCAGAGTATACATATATGTATAATCTTTTAAAATATTGTGTTTATAATTCCATTGGTATACTAATATTTTAATAAAAACTTTTATTCATTATTTTTACGTTTGTCACCTCTCCATTCACAAAGTCTTTTTAACTACATCATAAGCGCAGCCAATTTTTTCTCTTTGTTCCAAACAAGTTACATACCTTTATACATAACCACCCGTGAACACTACCCCGCCGGGAGTCCCAACAACTCCTCCTCCTTTCCGGCTGCGGCTGATGACATCATCAACAAGTGCTCCCATCACCATAGAAACACATAAACAACATGCAGCGGTTCTGAGAAATGCAATAATACACATGATGAATACCTCCGATCTTATTTCAATCCTTCCTTCTGTCACTTAACCATTGAGACTAGTTATACCTTCAAAAGCAACTATAACTCAAATATTCGTTTAATCCCCGTGGAGAGAATACATCTAACCGATGTATCCACTGGACCTCCCTCTGTATTAATAACCGATTGCGATCTCCCCCTCTCACAGGTTTTTTAACCCAATCGATCATGCGGTATCTAATACTGGACACACTGTGTTTAAATTCCGCAAAATGGCGAGCAACAGGTTGCTCAGATTTTTTATCACTATTTAATGCGGCTCGGATCGCCGACCGGTGCATCGACATGCGATCCTTAAATCTCCCCTGGGTCTTACCTATGTAGGACAGACCACAGGGGCAGATTATTTGGTAAATAACATAGGTGGAATTGCATGTTAGATGGTGTCGGATTAAAAATTTCTTTCCGGTATGAGGATGATAAAAGGAATCACCTGCAATTAAAAAACTGCAGGTGGTGCACCCACATTTGAAACATCCAAGCTTTTTCTTAGAGAGAAAGTGTGAGGGTTCAACTGTTTCACATTTGCTGATATCAGCACGTACTAGGAGGTCCCTAAGATTTTTTCCACGTGTATAACACGGCATGGGATTTGTATTCTGAAATGGCAATTGTTGATCTGATTTTATTACATGCCAATGTTTTTTAATTACTGTACTTACTTCACTGGATTGTGTATTAAACCGAGTTATAATGGGTATACGTTCATTCTGTGCCTTAACCGTCACTTTTTTTAGCAGTGTCTTACGATCAATTTGTAACACTCGCTCCTTGGTATGAGCAAGTAAATTCATAGAATACCCCCTGGTGTATAATTTTTCCATTAGCAGATCAATCTGTTTAATGGCCGTCGCCCTGTCTGAATTAATTCTCCAAATTCTAAGCATCTGTGAATATGGAAGAGAATTTTTTAGTTTTACAGGATGACAACTATTATATTGCAATAATGTGTTCCTATCAGTCCCCTTCACATGTACCGAGGTTTCAAATTGGTTACCAATTAATTTGATGTCTACGTCCAAATAATCTATAAATTCCTGGCTCATGCGAAAAGTGAATTTAATAGGATCTTCACCTCCATTATTACCTTCCATTAATTTACAAAAGGTGTCTTTGGATCCTGACCAAACAAAGAATAAATAGTCTATAAAACGAGTGTATAGGACAATTTTTGAAAACACCTCTTCATCATCAAAGAATAATTTTTGTTCGACACTGAACATAAAAATGTTCGCTATTGCCGGGGCTACTGCAGAGCCCATAGAGCAACCGCTCAGTTGGATATACTTCTTGTCGAACAAAAAATAATTATTTTTGAGAGTGAACTCTAAAAGAGTTAAACAAAATTCCACAAATGCCAAATCATAAATACCACTATCAATTAGAAAAGTTCTAACAGCCTGTAAACAGATGTTATGAGGTATAACTGTATACAAGCTGACCACATCTGCACAAATCATCCAAGAACCCTCCGGGATATCGTGCAGTGTGGCCAGCTTGTTAAAAAACATAGTTGTGTCTAGAAGAAAATTCTTATGCCGTTGCAGCAACGGCTGAAGAATGGAGTCCAAGTATGTAGAAATCGGTTGTGACAAAGATCCTCTCGCCGAGACGATGGGGCGTCCCGGTGGGGGAGTTATCCCCTTATGTATCTTAGGGAGTGTGTACAATATTGGGGCTATAGGGTATTTTGTTAATAGTGCATCAGCCAATTTCTGTTCTATGATGCCATCTTGTACCGCTCTCATCAAGATTAGCCCCAGTTCTTCTTGAAACTTATCCACTGGATCTCCCGATAGTTCTTTATAGGTCGCCCCATCATTTAACTGACGCAAAATTTCTCTGCGGTAATCATGAAGATCTTGTAGGACAATCGCTCCGCCCTTGTCTGCCGGTCGTATAATTAAATTAGAATTCTTAGAGAGAGTTTGTATAGCCCTCCTTTCCTCCGGTGTTAAATTGGGATGTACTTCTTTGGACCGTACTGTGACACTTTTGACTTCTTTGTCAACTAGACGCATAAAAGTCTTCAGACTGGAATTATTTGTGTTTGGGTCGAATGTCGACTTTGGAATAATCTTCCTTAACTGTTCAGGGATAGGGTTTTCTGAAACACTTGCCTCTGACTTTGTCGATTTGTTAAAAAACTCTTTAATTTTTAATTTTCTGAATAATTGGTGCTTCTCTTGTTGCTACTTAAAGTCGTCAAAGTAGGAGGTTGGAATATAAGAAAGGCCTTTACTTAATAAAGATCGTTCTTGTTGAGAAAGATCATAGGAAGATAAATTCAATATTATTTATTCCTCGATACCGGCGGTTTCTTTGCTGGGTCGGATCCTTTTGCTTTGGCCCCCCCTCCTTGTTGTTTTCCGTTTTTTGCCAAGAACTTTGCCCGTGTTTGTGCTCCCGAAGGGGCTGTTCCAGAAGTTGTCAATTCTGAATCACTGTTGGTACTACTATTATCTTGTGAGGAAAACCCCCCGGGTCTTCCTGTTCTCTGAGGTCGACGGAAAAACGGGCGTCTATTAATATTGCCCTTATCTCCTGATGTCCATTGATACACAGTGTGTAGTTCGTAGTCCTGTTGAACTTTAGAATATTTTTCTTTTTTGAACTTCAATAATTCTCTTCTATATGTAGCCACTTGAGTCTCTAATTTGGCCATCCAATCCCCATTCGGATCCGTGCTCAATTTAGATGCATGTTGTTTTTCAAATGCTTGGATCTTTTCCTGTATTAAACCTTGTTCCTTTTTAGCAAATTCTATAATTAATAGCATTAGATCAAACGAACATAGATTCATTATCCCTATCCATTTCTTACAGAACTGTGGGTCCTGTCTGCCCACTGTGGGGCCATTCCTCATGCGTAGTCCTCTTGGTATGATTTTCGCTCTGTAGTGATCACTTAAGGAGATAGCGTGGAAATGGTAATCAATTTCTTTCCTTTTCATTTTCCACAATTCTTTATAAAGAATATCACCTATTGCAGATTCCGGCTGAGCATTCAGACCTTGTGTTTCCAAGATTATCTCTACCTCTGCATCTGAAAATCCAAAAGTATCACTTCCAGAAAAAAGTGCTGGGTTAAAAGGGAATTCAGCTTCAATGTCTCCCCCCTCCGCCATGCTGAGTTAAATGGGGGCTGATGTATCAATTGATTGTAAACTTCTCCGGTATAAAGTTCTCAATAGTTATCAAACTCAATTGCAGCCCAGATAACGGTAGTCATATATCTGAACTACCTAATTCTCAAAGAACTCGCTGCCACCAATCATTCCATGATTAGTGAAACTTAAAAACAAACGGATAAATTAGTAACCAGATATTTCCATAAAAGGAACCAGGTGCCTTGCCAAATTAGGGATGTGAGCACAATCCCAATAATATAGAAGCATAGGGCCGGCACTCCTCGGTTAAACAAGTCCTGCGCTGGTGCCCTCACATGTACATCTGTACAATCATATAGAATCATATAGAAATGGTGATGGGAGCACTTGTTGATGATGTCATCAGCCGCCGCAAAGGAGGAGGAGTTGTTGGGACTCCCGGCGGGGCAGTGTTCACGGGTGGTTATGTATAAAGGTATGTAACTTGTTTGTTTAAGCTTTATAAACCTGACGATAGTGCTTTCGGGCACTGAAACGTTGTTATACGCTGCTGGTTTCCAGTGTTCTCCTTTTGATAGCTGAGTGCCGCACGTTGGATTCTATATATATATATATATATATATATATATATAAAATTTTTTTTTTAAACAAATCTACAGCAATCGTGAAATGCTTTAAATGTAGCTAATGCTTATTGATTCAGGAAGGATTTCTATGTTCTGCTACACATGTGCATTCTGACATTGTAATTTAGAAAAGTAGTCGATAAAATACATTTCCAATTAATAATGTTTTAGATTAATGTTATTTTAAATCAACTGTACTTTGAAAAGGACTGATAATTGTGAAAATACAGACATCCAACGTGGTTGTACAAAAAAGAAAATGTAGCCAAAAATCCGAAAACTGACATTATCGAAATTTGGATGCACTTCGCATATGGACCAAGCTCCGGAATGCGATACATTCCAGAGCTTGGACCTGGTGGGTAACACCACCTTTTTATGGGGTTACCAATAGAACCCTATGGGCTTTTTTTCCCGAGATCCAATCGGATCACTCCCAGCCCCCTGGCAGACACCGTGTCATACTGCGGATACATAGAAGGATGCCTGGATTCTAAACCCGGAAGTCCTATTGCAAAAGACAGTTCTCATCAGGAAAAATTTCCTGTATGCATTCTTAGGTACATACCGCTATTGTGGGAAAAAATAAAAATGAGTATGGGTGTTGTTGCGCTATACTGATCAAACTCTAATAAGTGATTGTGTAAAGCCTGAACCTATAATATAAAGTTTTATTGTTCATAAAATATATTTAAACAAGAAGTACTGCACTTCTAAAACATGAATTGTTTTAGATAATTATTTTGCCTAACGATTGCCCTCAAAATGAATACAAAAAAAAGGAGATTTATGGTTGACTTACCATGGTTAACTCTCTGCGAGGTACACTGGGTTCCACAGAGAAAACATTAAGGGATGTAGAGCGGGATCTTGATCCAGAGGCACCATCAGGCAAAGCTTTGACTGTCCCAGTATGCATTGGGGCCTCCTCTATAACCCTGCCTCCAGGCACTGAGAGCTCAGTTTCGTTAACCAGTGCAATGCAGGAGCAGGTAAAAGAGAAGGCAGATGTTAGTCACATAGAACTACAATCTCACGACAGGAGAGGGTACCAGCGGCTAATGCCATACAACCCAAAGAAGCTAGGTGCGTCAGGGTGGGCACCCTGTTGAACCCAGTGTACCTCGCAGAAAGAGAGTTAACCATGGTAAGTCTACCATAACTCTCCTCTTCTGCAGCGGGGTACACTATGTTCCACAGGGAAGGCCAGCCGAAATTTGTGAAAACCAAACCGTACAAAAAGGGAATCTGACCACCTGATAGAGGCAGTCCTCACCCCATATAGATGAAGAGACCGTACCACATCCAAAGACCGCTCTTTGGAGGATAAAGCAGAAGAGATGAAGGCCGAAGCCACAATCTCTTGGTTAAGGTGAAAAGATGGCATCACCTTAGGTAAATAACCAGGGCGAGTTATAAGAACTGCCCGGTCACAACGAAGTATCAGAGAGGGTGGACGACAGGACAAAGTAACCAAGTCCAACACCCTCCAAGCAGAGGCAACAACCAGTAAGAACAGGACCGTGCCCGTAAGCCATTTGAGGTCCACTGACCCAAGTAGTTCCTTGAGACTCTTGCAGAGCATTTAGGACAACAGACAGGTCTTATGGAGCCACAGGAGGGACATAGGGAGGCTGAATCCATAAGACACTCAATTTTTCTCTGAAACCATACCAACAAGGCAGATATAAACCTTGAGGAAGGCCAGACGAAGGCCTATGTCAATGCCTTGCCACAAAAAAAACCAGATTCTGGTAAACAACCTGACAGTGATCAGGACTGAATCCAAGTCACAGAGTCTAGCGGGGGGCGCTTTCAGTCCACTAAGCTATATAGCCTCTAAGATCTGAATCTGTATTACTCATATATCTTAACAGCACACCAGGTGAAGTAAGAGTTCCAGACCCTGTAATAAATCCGGGCAGAAGCAGTTTAGTGAGCATTCAACACAGGTTGGACAACTGCCTTGTAGATTCTCTGGCCCTCAGGAGTGATGCTTTAAGAGCCACACCATCAAAGCCAGTCTGGCCAGGTTTGGATAGACACAAGGGCCCTGTACGAGGAGGGCTGGGCGCTGAGGTAGTAAGAGAGGACGCTCTGTCAACAGACCCTGCAGGTCGGAGAACCATCGCTGCCTAGGCCACGCTAGAGCGACTAGAAGTAGTATTTCTCCTTCTTGTTTGAAATTCTGCAGGACCCTGGGCAGGAGTGACACTGGATGGAACGCATAGGGCAGCCAGAGTTCCATGGAATGGCTAGTGCGACCACGAACGCTGCTTGAGGATCTCTGGTCCTCGATCCGAAGACCGGAACTTTTTTTTTTTGATTGTGTCGAGATGCCATCAGGTCTACATCTGGTAGGCCCCACTTGTCCACTAGGAGTTGAAAGACTTCTGGATGAAGACTCCACTCTCCGGCATGTACGTCCTGACGACCGAGGAAGTCTGCTTCCCAGTTTAGGACACCCAAAATGAACACTGCTGATATTGCTGGCAGATGGCGTTCTGCCCATTGAAGGATTCCTGACACTCCCATCATTGCCATGTGGCTTTGAGTGTCGCCTTGATGGTTATGTATGCCACTGTGGTGGCGGCCTGACCATACTTGAACAGGCCTGTTCTGTACTATAGGAAGGGCAAGAGATAATGCATTGAACACTGCCCGCAACTCCAGATTGTTGATCGGGAGGAGTGATTCCTCCTTGGTTGAAAAGAGTGATTCCCCAACACTGCACCCCATCCCTTCAGACTGGCATCCGTTGTCAGTAGCACCCAGTCGGGGATACAGAAGGGACGGCCCCTGCGTAGTTGCTGTTCCTGTAGCGACCAGGTCAGCAATAGACTACTCTCCAGAATCAACGTGATCATGTGAGACCTGATCCTATGCGGTAGGCCATCCCACTTGGAAAGGATTTACCTCTACAGAGGGTGAGAATGAAAGTGAGCGTACTCTACCATGTCGCAAGCAGACACCGCCAGGCCAAGGACTTGAATTGCAGAGTGTATCAACACTCTGGAGCGAGGAAGGAAGCATCTAGTCCTGTCCTGAAACATTAGGACCTTTCCTGGAGACAGAAACACCTGTTGACAGTGTGTGTCCAGCAGTGCCCCCCCAGGTGCTCCATGCTCTGAGCTGGGACCAGCGAGAACTTCTTTCAATTAATGAGCCACCCACCAATGGGCTTGTAGGAAGCTTACCTTCAGTTGCAGATGACTGAGGAGGACATCGTGGGAGTTCGCCAGAATCAGCAAGTCGTACAAATACGGCAGGATCCTGACTCCCTGGCGATGGAGATGGGCCGTCATTACGGCCATGACCTTGGGGAAAATCTAAGGAGCCGTAGCCAGTTCAAATGGCAAAGCCCGGAACGGATAGTGGAGGTAGACATTAGCAAACCGCAGATACTGCTGATGCGACATGGCAATAGGTATATGCAGGTATGCATCCTGTATATCCAAGAATACAATATAGTCTCCGGGTTCCATAGCCAGTACATTTAAGTGCAGTGTTTCCGTACGGAGCTTGGGCACTCACACAAACTTGTTGAGTGATGTGAGGATGAGAATAAGCAGGAAAGACCCATTCTGTTTCGAACTAGAAACAGGGTCGATAGTAACCTCTGCCTCTCTTGGACAGAGGTAGCGGCTCTCCCACTCCTGTATCCAGGAGGGAACTCCCAACCGTTTGCTGAGTTAGCGCATTTAACGGATCCGTAGAGATAACTGTGGAGCAAAACTGGCGAGGGGGACGTCTCCTGAAAGAGACTGCGTGCCCGTGAGAGACCAATTCAAGCACCCATGCGTCTGAAGTATTCTTCAACCAGATCCAGGTGACCTGTAGAAGTCGGCCTCCCATCTTGGGGTCCCCCAGGGGGAGGCCTGTCCCGTCATGCAGCAGGAACAGGCTGATGGGCAGCTCAGGATTGTTTGGCCTTGTGGTTATGGGAGCACGAGATTATCTCGGGTATGCCTGACCTTTGCTTCCCCTAGAGGCCAAAAGGAGCAAAACTGGTACCTTAAACCTTCTGTGCAGAATGCGTAGTATTTGGGAAAAAGTAAGTTTTAGCAGCCACCATTTCAGACACCAATTTATTTAGGTATTCCCCAAATAATATGACCCCAGTAAAGGGGAGTACTTCCAAGGTATTTTGGAGTCCAGTTCCACTTTCCAAGACTAAGGAGGAAAAATTTTCAATGTAAACCCACTGACTCTGGGAGCACCACCGACGGCATATTTACACATCGGTGTTACATTTCCGATGTCTGTCACAGACACATTTCCTCATAATGTCTTGTCTGTTATCATTTACCAGTGCGGAACACCCTCTTTTTCTTTTTCCACTTTCCAAGACCTCAGCCACTGATACGACGAGCCAGAACAGACGTATTCGATGTCTCGGCTGCCAACACACCCACCTCAAGGGATGCCTCCTGATGTAATAGACGGCAGTGGTATTGTGAGACGGGTCATTTCTTTTAATGTCTAGCTTTGTCAGATATATCCTCGGGCAGCTCTTCCTCTAATGCCTGAACCCATTCTTCACTTCCTTTTGCAGCCCAAGATGTCGCAACAGTGGGTCTATGTACAACACCAGTAAGGGAGTAAACAGACCACAGGCATTCCTCCACATGCTTATCTGTCGGTTCTTTCAGAGAAGTGACAGTGATGACAGGCAGAGTGGATGACACCACTAGGCGGGTGACATGAGAATCCACTGGCGGTGAATTCTCACATTTGTTACATAACCCTGCAGAGAGAGGATAGTGAGCCAAGGCCCTGTTAGAGGGAATTTCTTCCCTGGATTAGACCAGGGTTCCTGCCTGATGTCCACCTAATGGCCAGAATGGAGTAATTGATTTTTAAACACCTTCTGCTGTTTGAACATATCAGTTTTCTTAGCCACAGTAGTGGAATCCTCATCATCAGTGATTTGTAGGATTTTCTTAACAGCAACCACAAGGGCAGGGACATCATTTTGCAATGGAGAATCCTCGTCAGAAACACCTGTGCAGTGTCTGACCGGACCATATGCTCCCCCTCCTCATCAGATGAAACATCAGAGAGATTAGTGGATTGTGAGGAGGAAGCAGTCCGCTTAGATGACAGTGACGAGTGACCTGGGGTAGATTCTTGCCTGACCAATGAATGCACTATTTGCTGCAGCTGGTTAGACAAATATTCCACCTAAAGGCGGAGTAACCATAGTGACAATTTGTGGTTGTAATTGCACAGGAAGTCCCATAGGGGGCTTAAGGTGTTCCACCAGAGTACCTAGTAGGTTTGTGAACGCAGCCCAGGTTGACTCCTGATTGGTTACAGGAGCTGCAGACTGACTGGGAGATGTATGACTTAGTACACAGACCACCATACAAAACTTCCCCCTCTGGTAAATCTTTGGCGCATGCTCTGCATGATGCAGGAGCATCCCCAGATTTACTGCCCTACATGTTAGACATTATGCACAAATGCAACATGGGGGGTAATTCAGAGTTGATCGTAGCAGCAAATTTGTTAGCAGTTGGGCAAAACCATGTGCACTGCAGGTGTGGCAAATATAACATTTGCAGAGAGAGTTAGAATTGGGTGGGTTACTTTGTTTCTGTGCAGGGTAAATGCTGCCTGCTTTATTTCTACACTACAATTTAGATTTCAGTTTGAACACACCCCACCCAAATCGAACTCTCTCTGCACGTTACATCTGCCCCCCTGCAGTGCACACGGTTTTGCCCAACTGCTAACAAATTTGCTGCGATCAACTCTGAATTAGGCCCTTAATACGCTTTGTGCACATGCGTACCTTACTGTGCAGTTGTCTTCTTCTGGAAAGATAGGATATGACCTCAGAGTATCTATTAGACATACTATGCTCCAGAAATACCAGTGCCACTATACACCACTGCTGACTGCACTACAAGTACCACTGCATGTACCTGCAGGTGTGCACCACAAACACTGCATATCACCTGCAAAAACCTGCTCCTTGCTGCATCTGCCTCCTATTGTCTTTTGAGGCAAATTAGGGACCAGGAGTAAGAGTTAATGCTGATCCTTGTAGTGCCAAATTAGAAGATCCCGGGATGCCTCCAGGTAAGCTAGCTCTAAGTGGTGCTATTATCATGTAGTGTAGGACCACCAGAGCAGAGACACCTTGCCATGGCTTGCGGCTTACCATTTCTTTGCAAATGTATGTAAAGCTAGGTACACACTATACAATTATTGGTTCAATTTTCCAATAATTGGTTGATTGGCCTGTTTTTTGGTGTAGTGTATAGACATGTGTTGGCCAAACACTGATAAATCAGTCCAATAAAACGTCAAGAAACGCTCGGTTTTGAAAATGGTCAGACTAGTAAGAAGATATCAGCCAAAAGATCCAAATATCGGACAGTGTGTTAGCATTTTTGATAATCTGCAAATATTGTCTACTAGTTACCCAGTTTATTTATTCTATTTGTGGACAGACATATGCAAATTCAGTCTGGTCTGGCAGAAAATCTGTAACTTGAATTTTTTTTAAATAAACTAAACTAAAAAAAGCTTAGCGTGTAGCGCAGATAGTGGGACCTTCCACTGACTGGAAAATGCTTCTACTGAAGAATCATAGGTGGTCATTCCGAGTTGTTCGCTCGTTGCAGTTTTTCGCAACGCAGCGATTAGGTGGAAAATGCGCATGCGCATGGTACGTAGCGCGCATGCGCCAAGTACTTCACACAAAACTTAGTAGATTTACACAAGCCCGACCGACGTTTTTTCATCGTTTGAGGGATCTTAGTGTGATTGACAGGAAGTGGGTGTTTCTGGGCGGAAACTGGCCGTTTTCAGGGAGTGTGCTAAAAAACGCAGGCGTGCCAGATAAAAACGCAGGAGTGGCTGGAGAAACAGGGGAGTGGCTGGCCGAACGCAGGGCGTGTTTGTGACATCAAACCAGGAACTAAACGGACTGAGGTGATCGCAATCTAGGAGTAGGTCTGGAGCTACTCAGAAACTGCAATGAATTATTTAGTAGCAATTCTGCTAATCTTTCTTTCGCTATTCTGCTAAGCTAAGATACACTCCCAGAGGGCGGCGGCTTAGCGTTTGCAATGCTGCTAAAAGCAGCGAGCGAACAACTCTGAAGGACCACCATAGTGTGTACCTAGCTTAATTGAGATCTCTGCATTACTAGTATCATGTAGTATGTACATCTCTTTTACTGGCCTATAGCAGTGTGCCTGTGGAATTTCTTTTTTTCTTAAATACATTTCACTGTGTGAAAACTTTTCTGTTAGAAAAAAAAAGCACCACCGTGATGTCAAAAGTAGCAATTTGAAAAACTTTGTCTTTAATAGATTTTAACCTTTGAAAACAGCCAGCAAAAGAACTGCTGGAAAAAAACAAACAAAAACATTTGTTTCTCTAAACCAGTGATCTGCTACCGGTAGCTCACCATAGTATTTTCGGTAGCTCACAGAGCGCACGGGCTTGGCCAGTCACTGGCACTCCTCCTCCCTTCATTTTTAATATGGTGCCGGCCGTCAGCCAATTAAAGCTCGTGGGCCGGCAGTGGGGCCCTGATTGGCTGCAGGACCGCGAGTTTTGATTGGCTCACTTACCGACACCATATTTTAAATGCTCGCCGCCGCCGGAGACTGTCACCCTCACCGCAGCCGCTCTTCGGACTTCACAAGAGAGGCACGCGCTCTCCTCCACTTCCGTCCCTCATACAGGGGGAGCAGCACCAGCGGCAGTAGAAGAAGCCAGCAAGGGTTAGAACTGTGTGGGGCACTGTATCGTACATTGCGGGGAGTGGGGGGGGGGGGGGGGGGGATTTTATCTGGAGCTGCGGGGGGCATTTTAAATGGCATTGCAGGGGGAATTGTATCTGGCACTGGTGGGGGAATTGTATCTGGCACTGGTGGGGGAATTATTTGTGTATATGGCACTGCTGGGAAGCATTATTTGTATATCTGGCACTGCTGAGGGGCATTGTGTGTGTATCTGGCACTACGCGGCAGTGCATTACTTGTAGTTGTGAGGCCACACCCACTTTCACAGGAATGCATGCACATTGGGGGGAGGGGGTAGCTCCTTCAGAGGTTTTATTTTCTGAAAGTAGCTCACACCCCAATTAAAGTTGGAGACCACTGCTCTAAACTATGCTTATCAAAATTTCTGGTCTTCTCTCACCTGGGTACAGGACAAACAGAAATTACAGCAGACATTCAAAATGACTGCACACAACTAAGTATTCAATCCCTCACACAGGTATTTGAAATTACTGTTTAGGATACATTAAACATCCAAAAACTTTGTTCTAGTTAGGCTCGTCATGAATTCAGATTGTAATGGGTGCATCATGAGTTTCTTATTGGTCAGTTATGCAACATGGCCCATAAACAAACAAAACGCACCCAAGGAACTTAAAAGGTACAATAACAGGATACAATAGACAGTCATGCTTTCAAGAGGGAAAAGGACAATTTGGAAAGTTATGAAAATAACCACCAGGAAGTAGAGATTATGGGAATGTAAAGCAAAATATAATTTGGGTCCAACATTAAATGAAAATAACATCTGTAAAAGATCAGTAAATTAAAATCAGTCTTTGCACAATATTCAGTAAAAATAGGACTCAAGATTATAATTGCATTAAAGTCGCAAACACAAAATATATAATATTTCCATCACTGATCAGAATTGCTTTTTGAGAAACCTATGCGTAATAAAATTCACATTATCTATATTAAAATTGGGACTTTGTTCCATAACTAAAACTTAATCCAACCATTGTTTTGTCATGGCCACCTATTTGGTAAATGTAGTAGCCTCCGCATTGCAGACATCGGCGAGTTCCCGGTGAGTCTGCCTGATGTTTTAAAGGGGCAATAAATTAAAAGTCATTTACTGGAGACACAGCACAGACAACTCTCGTATTTTACAGGATACATTTTCTGTATCTTCACAAATAAAAATGATGGAAACTTGTATCTGCAATCACATGGCACTCCCTAGCAGGCAACGGACAATACTCAGGTCTATAAATTCTTTTAGTTTTATTTATTTTGATTATATAAAACTTGCTCTACAAATTTACTTTAATGAATGAAGAAGGTTGAATTCAATCAAATCTAAAAGGAAATATTCATCAAACATAACACAAAGCGCAACATTTTACACAGCTCTATATTCTGTAAATATCATTTGTCTTATTTATACAGAGGAAATAGATTACACAGCGCTTTCAGAGATCATCTTATTGTTGTCACAGTCAAGCTCCCAGTTTAAGTTCCATACCTACCACAGAAACACTAACCGAAACCTATGTTTTTGGCCTGTGAGAGGAAAGTGAAACAAATGGCTCACACCCTAGCAAACACGAAGGACTTAAATGATCAACCCAATGGTGCCCTGGTTGGACTGGAGCCCATTGCCCCAGCATTGTGAGGCAGCAGCATTTAGCACTGTGCCACACAATTTTAGGAGTCTTAAAGGGGTCTGTAACCTTAAAAAGAGTATGTGATAAATCATGCCTAGGGACAGAGCAATGTACATGCTAAAGCTACTCATCTCTGCATGCAAAAGCACATTTAGGGCATTGCATATTCAACCACTTTCCACATTATGAGGTACCTCCCAGACCTGGCCATGATCCCCAGTTTAATGATGAGCCTTCAATATGGCCACGCATATATCCCTGGTCACTAAACAATGTCCCCGAGGCATGGTATTGCAAAAGGATTAACATACTTCAATAAGATTGACAGGGGAGCTCTGGGAGGAGAACGGTGAACTCTGGGAGCAGACTTGCTATTATCATAGAAACTAGACAACCGTATGACAAGAATAATTTTATTAAGTCATAACTCATATTTACATTATAAAAATACAAAAAGAAAACCTGTATAGCATTAGAGTAATGTTGACATTTGCAGTGAACACACCGTTTACATACGCGGGAGGTGGTTGACAGTCAAAAGGTCGACGTGTTTTTTTTTTAGGGTTCTTCCACATTTTTACAACTTTTGCTGCATTTACTACCCATGTCACAAACTATTACCATTAGTATCCTTGTGGAGAGCGGAGCGAGCCACGGAGCCTGAAGTGCGGCGATCATTATTTCAACGAATATGGGTAAAAAATGTTTTGTTTTAAAAAAACAACAACCCTAAATTTGCAAGCGCGTGTCGACTTTTTGACCCTATGATGTAGACCTAATGACTGCCTATCTTTTTAATGTATATCTTCTGTATCACACCCACATACGCAGGAGTTGTACTGCAGAGTCTACAATTCTTTAGAATGTGGTGCTACAAAGCAATAACCATCATGCAGCCCCATGTTTTCATGACCTGAAAAGGGTTTTATGGTAGTGTCCAGTTGGTTCAAAAGGCATAATTAGACTATGGCATAGCAGATGTATTCTCTTGTTCTGTTATATTGCAGCTCTGACATTATTGTGAAATGGAGCAGATTGGTTGCAAACACACAATTACTTCTTTACTGCTTTAATCTTAAATCAGTTTGTTTTGGCACTTCAAAGTGCTGTCGGACTCTAAGGAGACATGGGAATTAATGAGAAGCACAAGCTGAGCCACCCTAGGAAAGATGCATTCAATTTCTAAGCAACAGTCTAATTTTAACTCAAAGTCAATGCAGTGCTTTGCGGGTCATCCATACTTTCTGTCAGGCGTAAGAGTAACTGCAAACAGGTTTGTTCTTTCATATTGTTTCTACTACATTTCTTTAATTAAATACATGTCATTTTAACTTTAGCATGGAGTTATCGTAACCTTTGCAGAACAGTTTCAGAAATCAAATACAGTAAAAGCAGATGTTTATACAAAGTATATAACCTTTTAGCACTCTGCAGTTACATTTCAGTAAGCCAGAATAAAAGCTTGCGGTAACCTCCAATTACACAGAGAGGTAATGACCGATGCCAGCTGAGTCCAGATCCCACAGGAGCAGTGCCAACGAGGATGGGCTGAAGAGATAAGAAATTGCACATGTTAAAATAAGAATTTACTCACCGGTAATTCTATTTCTCGTAGTCCGTAGTGGATGCTGGGTACTCTGTAAGGACCATGGGGAATAGACGGGCTCCGCAGGAGACTGGGCACTCTTTAAAGAAAGATTAGGTACTACATCTGGTGTGCACTGGCTCCTCCCTCTATGCCCCTCCTCCAGACCTCAGTTAGGGAAACTGTGCCCGGAAGAGCTGACATTACTAGGAAAGGATTTGGAATCCAGGGTAAGACTCATACCAGCCACACCAATCACACCGTACAACTTGTGATAACTATACCCAGTTAACAGTATGAACAATAGCTGAGCCTCATTCAACAGATGGCTCAGAATAATAACACTTTAGTTAAGCAATAACTATATAGAAGTATTGCAGAAGTCTGCACTTGGGACGGGCTCCCAGCATCCACTACGGACTACGAGAAATAGAATTACCGGTGAGTAAATTCTTATTTTCTCTGACGTCCTAGTGGATGCTGGGTACTCCATAAGGACCATGGGGATTATACCAAAGCTCCCAAACGGGCGGAAGAGTGCGGATGACTCTGCAGCACCGAATGAGCAAACTCAAGGTCCTCCTCAGCCAGGGTATCAAACTTGTAGAATTTTGCAAACGTGTTTGATCCCGACCAGGTAGCAGCTCGGCAAAGTTGTAAAGCCGAGACCCCTCGGGCAGCCGCCCAAGAAGAGCCCACCTTCCTCGTGGAATGGGCTTTTACTGATTTAGGATGCGGCAGTCCAGACGCAGAATGTGCAAGTTGAATCGTGCTACAGATCCAGCGAGCAATAGTCTGCTTAGAAGCAGGAGCACCCAGCTTGTTGGGTGCATGCAGGATAAACAGCGAGTCAGTTTTTCTGACTCTAGCCGTCCTGGAAACAGATTTTCAGGGCCCGGACTACGTCCAGCAACTTGGAATCCTCCAAGTCCCGAGTAGCCGCAGGCACCACAATAGGTTGGTTCAAATGAAACGCTGATACCACCTTAGGGAGAAATTGGGGACGAGTCCTCAATTCTGCCCTGTCCATATGGAAGATCAGATAAGGGCTTTTACATGACAAAGCCGCCAAATCTGACACATGCCTAGCCGAAGCCAAGGCCAAAAGCATGACCACTTTCCACGTGAGATACTTCAACTCCACGGTCTGAAGCGGCTCAAACCAATGTGATTTTAGGAAATCCAACACTACGTTGAGATCCCAAGGTGCCACTGGAGGCACAAAAGGGGGCTGAATATGCAGCACTCCCTTAACAAACGCCTGAACTTCAGGCAGTGAAGCCAGTTCTTTTTGAAAGAAAATAGACAGGGCCGAAATCTGGACTTTTATGGATCCCAATTTTAGGCCCATAGTCACTCCTGACTGTAGGAAGTGCAGAAATCGACCCAGCTGAAATTCCTCTGTTGGGGCCTTCATAGCCTCACACCAAGCAACATATTTTCGCCATATGCGGTGATAATGTTTTGCTGTCACATCCTTCCTAGCTTTTATCAGCGTAGGAATGACTTCCACCGAAATGCCCTTTTCCATCAGGATCCGGCGTTCAACCGCCATGCCGTCAAACGCAGCCGCGGTAAGTCTTGGAACAGACAGGGCCCCTGCTGTAGCAGGTCCTGTCGGAGCGACAGAGGCCAAGGGTCCTCTGAGATCATTTCTTGTAGTTCCGGGTACCAAGTTCTTCTTGGCCAATCTGGAACGATGAGTATAGTTCTTACTCCTCTCTTTCTTATTATCCTCCGTACCTTTGGTATGAGAGGAAGAGGAGGGAACACATAAACCGACTGGTACACCCACAGTGTCACTAGAGCGTCCACAGCTATCGCCTGAGGGTCCCTTGACCTGGCGCAATATCTTTTTAGCTTTTTGTTGAGGCGGGACGCCATCATGTCCACCTGTGGCCTTTCCCAACGATTTACAATCAGCTGGAAGACTTCTGGATGAAGTCCCCACTCTCCCGGGTGGAGGTCGTGCCTGCTGAGGAAGTCTGCTTCCCAGTTGTCCACTCCCGGAATGAACACTGCTGACAGTGCTAACACGTGATTCTCCGCCCATCGGAGAATCTTTGTGGCTTCTGCCATTGCCATCCTGCTTCTTGTGCAGCCCTGTCTGTTTACATGGGCGACCGCCGTGATGTTGTCTGACTGAATCAGCACCGGCTGGTTTTGAAGCAGGGGTTTTGCTAGACTTAGGGCATTGTAAATGGCCCTTAGTTCCAGAATATTTATGTGTAGGGAAGTCTCCTGACTCGACCATTGTCCTTGGAAGTTTCTTCCCTGAGTGACTGCCCCCCAACCTCGGAGGCTTGCATCCGTGGTCACCAGGACCCAGTCCTGAATGCCGAATCTGCGGCCCTCGAGAAGATGTGCACTCTGCAGCCACCACAGTAGACACCCTGGCCCTCGGGGACAGGGTGATCAACCGATGCATCTGAAGATGCGATCCGGACCACTTGTCTAACAGATCCCACTGAAAGATCCTTGCATGGAACCTGCCGAAGGGAATCGCTTCGTAAGAAGCTACCATCTTTCCCAGGACTCGCGTGCAGTGATGCACCGACACCTGTTTTGGTTTCAGGAGGTCTCTGACCAGAGATGACAACTCCTTGGCCTTCTCCTCCGGGAGAAACACCTTCTTCTGTTTTGTGTCCAGAATCATACCCAAGAACAGCAGACGCGTCGTAGGAACCAGCTGCGACTTTGGGATATTCAGAATCCAGCCGTGCTATTGTAGCACTTCCTGAGATAGTGCTACTCCGACCAACAACTGCTCCCTGGACCTCGCCTTTATAAGGAGATCGTCCAAGTACGGGATAATTATAACTCCCTTCTTTCGAAGGAGTATCATCATTTCGGCCATTACCTTGGTAAATACCCTCGGTGCCGTGGACAGACCAAACGGCAACGTCTGGAATTGGTAATGGCAGTCCTGTACCACAAATCGGAGGTACTCCTGGTGAGGTGGGTAAATGGGGACATGTAGGTAAGCATCCTTGATGTCCAGTGATACCATAAAATCCCCCTCTTCCAGGCTTGCAATAACCGCCCTTAGCGATTCCATTTTGAACTTGAACTTCCTTATATAAGTGTTCAAGGATTTCAAATTTAGAATGGGTCTCACCGAACCGTCTGGTTTCGGTACCACAAACATTGTGGAATAGTAACCCCGTCCCTGTTGAAGGAGGGGAACTTTGATTATCACCTGCTGGAGGTACAGCTTGTGAATTGCCGCCAGTACTACCTCCCTTTCCTTGGGAGTAGCTGGCAAGGCTGATTTGAGGTAACGGCGAGGGGGAGACGTCTCGAATTCCAGCTTGTATCCCTGAGATACCACTTGTAGAACCCAGAGATCCACCTGTGAGCGAACCCACTGGTCGCTGAAGTTCCGGAGACGGGCCCCCACCGCACCTGGCTCCACCTGTGGAGCCCCAGCGTCATGCGGTGGACTTAGTGGAAGCAGGGGAGGATTTTTGTTCCTGGGAACTGGCTGACTGGTGCAGCTTTTTCCCTCTACCCCTGCCTCTGGGCAGAATGGACGCGCCTCTAACCCGCTTGCCTTTTTGGGGCCGAAAGGACTGTACTTGATAATACGGTGCTTTCTTAGGCTGTGAGGGAACCTGAGGTAAAAAGGTCGACTTCCCAGCTGATGCTGTGGACACGAGGTCCGAGAGACCGTCCCCAAACAATTCCTCACCCTTATAAGGCAAAACTTCCATGTGCCTTTTAGAATCAGCATCACCTGTCCACTGCCGAGTCCATAATACTCTCCTGGCAGAAATGGACATTGCATTAATTCTAGATGCCAGCCGGCAAATGTCCCTCTGTGCATCCCTCATATATAAGACTACGTCTTTAATATGCTCTATGGTTAGCAAAATAGTATCCCTGTCAAGAGAATCAATGTTATCTGACATGGAATCAGACCATGCTGCTGCAGCACTACACATCCATGCTGAAGCAATAGCAGGTCACAGTATAGTACCTCAGTGTGTATACACAGACTTCAGGATAGCCTCCTGCTTTCTATCTGCAGGCTCCTTTAAGGCGGCCGTATCCTGAGACGGCAGTGCCACCTTTTTTGATAAGCGTGTGAGCGCCTTGTCCACCCTAGGGGATGTTTCCCAACGTAACCTATCCGTTGGCGGGAAAGGGTACGCCATTAGTAACCGCTTAGAAATCACTAGCTTCTTATCTGGGGAACACCACGCTTCTTCACACAATTCATTTAACTCATCAGATGGGGGAAAAGTCACTGGCTGCTTTTTCTCCCCAAACATAATACCCTTTTTTGTGGTAACCGGGTTAATGTCAGAAATGTGCAACACATTTTTCATTGCCGTAATCATGCATCGGATGGCCCTTGTGGATTGTACATTTGTCTCATCCTCGTCGACACTGGAGTCAGACTCTGTGTCGACATCTGTGTCTGCCATCTGAGGTAGCGGGCGTTTTTGAGCCCCTGATGGCCTCTGAGACGCTTGGGCAGGCGCGGGCTGAGATGCCGGCTGTCCCAAAGCTGTTACGTCATCGAACCTTTTATGCAAGGAGTTGACACTGTCGGTTAATACCTTCCACATATCCATCCACTCTGGTGTCGGCCCCGCAGGGGGCGACATCACACTTATCGGCTCCTGCTCCGCCTCCACGTAAGCGTCCTCATCAAACATGTCGACACAGCCGTACAGACTCACCGCACACACACACAGGGAATGCTCTGACTGAGGACAGGACCCCACAAAGTCCTTTGGGGAGACAGAGAGAGAGCGAGTATGCCAGCACACACCAGAGCGCTATATAACAGAGGGATTTATACTAGTACAAAGTGAATTTTCCCCCAATAGCTGCTTATTATCACAATTTGCGCCTAAATTTATGTGCCCCCCCCCTCTCTTTTTTACCCTTTACGTAGTGTATACTGCAGGGGAGAGCCTGGGGAGCGTCCTTCCAGCGGAGCTGTGAAGAGAAAATGGCGCTGGCTGTGCTGAGGAAGATAGCCCCGCCCCTTCAGCGGCGGGCTTCTCCCACTTTTTTAATAATAATTATGGCGGGGGATTAGGCACATATACAGTTTAGAACTGTATTATGTGCATTTTGCCACTTAAGGTATACTAATTGCAGCCCAGGGCGCCCCCCCCCCCCCAACGCCCTGCACCCACCAGTGACCGGAGCGTGTGGTGTGCTGTGGGAGCAATGGCGCACAGCTGCAGTGCTGTGCGCTACCTTATTGAAGACCGGAGTCTTCAGCCGCCGATTTTCTCCTGTATCTTCCGTCTTCTGGCTCTGCAAGGGGGACGGCGTCGCGGCTCCGGGAACGGACGATCGAGGTCGGGCCCTGTGTTCGATCCCTCTGGAGCTAATGGTGTCCAGTAGCCTTAGAAGCACAAGCTAGCTGCAAGCAGGTAGGTTTGCTTCTCTCCCCTCAGTCCCTCGTAGCAGTGAGTCTGTTGCCAGCAGAGCTCACTGAAAATAAAAAACCTAACAAATACTTTCTTTTTAGTGAACTCAGAAGAGCCCACTAAGTGCATCCAGCTCTGGCCGGGCACAGATTCTAACTGAGGTCTGGAGGAGGGGCATAGAGGGAGGAGCCAGTGCACACCAGATGTAGTACCTAATCTTTCTTTAAAGAGTGCCCAGTCTCCTGCGGAGCCCGTCTATTCCCCATGGTCCTTACGGAGTACCCAGCATCCACTAGGACGTCAGAGAAATGTCCATGCTGGAAACATGTAATAACCAGAAGAAAGTTCTATACATGATATATTGAGATCTGTATGTATGCTCCATCTGTGTAGGTTCAAGTCCAGCCTTTGGTAATGTTTTCTTATTTAGGATGAAGGCATCTTCTACAGGGTCATTTGTCATGAGACATAAGGAGAAGGATATACAAAGTGGCAGAATCTTGGCAACATTTTTTAAGGAGCCCATACATAATGCATCTATCGTGAGTAATTCCCCATTCTGCTGGTGACTGGATTGGATGATCGGCAAAATCCAACATGTTGGACAATCTGGATTCGCCGATTCTGACCCAAAATGATTTGAGAGATTTTTAACATGCAGTATTTTGTTGGTATGTCTTCATGAAGCTAGTTGTATCCTGGGTATTAATAAGTGTATTACAACAGCTGACACACTGCCAGGGGTATGTGATGCTAAGAAACAATTAGTGACATCTTGGTATAATGATCGTTGCCAACTATTCAAAAAAAGTAAAAACAAATAACAAACCACACACATACAGAACACAGTTTTTAATAGAAAGCTTTACCATGCAATATAATTCATTCACACTCTATGAAAGTTGTCTGAAGATACTTTCTTTCTGGCTTTAAAGATATAGTCTCAACTACTGCATCTAAAAAAAAAAAAAAGCCTTGCCATTAAATGTTGTGATAGCTGTCCTGACAAGTAGATATAGCGTAGTAGGTCACTGTGGGTTGTCATTTATACAGAACTGCATCATGACCTACATCAACAAAACATACCCAGAGACTAAAAAAATGTCAATATGGGCCTAATTCAAGGTTGATTGCAAAAGCAAAATCTTCCTCTAATGGGCAAAACCATGTGCACTGCAGGTGGGGCAGATATAACATGTACAGAGAGGTAGGATTTCTCTTACGTCCTAGAGGATACTGGGATTCCATTTAGTTCCATGGGGTATAGACGGGTCCACTAGGAGCAATGGGCACTTTAAGAATTTGATAGTGTGGGCTGGCTCCTCCCTCTTTGCCCCTCCTACCAGACTCAGTTTAGAAAATGTGCCCGAAGGAGCCAGTCACGCTGAAGGAAGCTCCTAAAGAGTTTTCTGCATTTATTTTATATGTTTGTTATTTTCAGGCAGGGCTGGTTGGCACCAGCCTGCCTGCTTCGTGGGACTTAGTGGAAGGGGGGCCCAACCTCTTGAAGGGTTAATGGTCCTATTCCCCGCTGACAGGACACTGAGCTCCTGAGGGCACTATTCGCAATCCCCACCACGGCGAGCGTACATTCCTGCAGCATGCCACCCCTAACAGAGCCAGAAGAATGAAGAGTGGCGAGTACTGAGCCGGCGTCCCGGTTAGCGGGCGTCGCCCATTATGGCGGCACGAGGGTACGGAGACGCACGGCTTCTCAATGGGGCGGAATGAGTCTCCGGACACAGTACACAACTGCGTCTCTGTACACAGTACCCAGACTGGCAAACACAGCCTTAAAACGGTTCAGCTCCATTCTAAGCCCAAAAATTACCTCAGCCAGTACAAAAAAAAAAAGCGGGAAGACGGTATGCCATTGAAGGGGTGGGGCTTCACTATGAGAGGATCCAGCAGCTCACCAGCACCATTTTTCCTCTGCAGTGGACGCACGCTGACTGACAGGGACGCGCAGCTCCTCTGGTGTGGCTCCAAATTACTTTAGCGGTACCAAGGGGTTATAGCAGGGAGGGTGCGTCTATTAGTGTACTAAGTCCCCTATCAGGGTATTTGGTCTGCGACCCAGCTAAGCTTGGCATTAGCAGTGAAGGTGCGGTGGGGACTGGCTCCAACAACTCTGTCTCCTTGAATGGCTCTTTGTGGGTTAATTGTGCGTAACTTTTTCCTGTGTGTGCTGTCACATTTACATTATGTCAGACAAAGAGTGTGTTTCATGTACAGCGGAGTGTATTTCCTCACCAGGGGTCTCACTACTGGGTACTCTGGGCAGTGCACCTTCAGAGAATAGCGGGGCTGAACCGGAGTGGGTTAATTCTCTTAAAGAAATGATCTCCACTCTTTCTACAAAATTGGCCCGCAATGAGAAAGACACACAATACTTAAAACAGACTGTGGATGAGTTTATGAACAGAGACTCAGTCCCCAAAACAGCGTCTCAATCCCCTCCCATTTGTCCGCAAAAATGATCTCTGGTCCATATCCTGCAATCTGACGCTGACAGGTCAGACATGGAGGACGGTGAGGTGGGAAGAGATGCAGCTCTGTCACAGGGAATAGAGGCTTTTATAGAGGCTATCAGGGATGTTCTGCATATTCCTGATAAGGTGTCAGAGGAGTGTGAGGAATCTTATTTTAATGTAAAAGTCCTCAGTCACTTTTCCTGCGTCAAAGGAATAGAATACCCCGTTTGAAGAACCATGGTGTCAGGCTCCGGAGCCTTACCTCCGGCAGGTGCTCCCGCGGGTTACCATCCCGTTGGTTGGCACGGCTGTGGAGGCAGGCAGCTGCTGGCGACGGGTCCTCCTGACGGATGTGAGGCTGCCAAGGGCCGGGGATCGCTGCGGTAAGGTCCTCTGGTGGTGACACAGTATAGTGTGTCAGAGACAGAAGCTGGCTAAAGCTGTGTGCTAACAGCTAAGTATGTCTCCTGTACTGGGGGCAGCCATGTTGGAGACCAGAGTATTACCAATGAAGTTCCCAATCTGTGTTCAGCCAATCCTGTGTGTTCTCCCATTACAAAAGGGGGCTGGCTCAGAGGGAGAGTGCCAGTGCTTCAAGTTACCTCCTTGTGAAAGGTTCTCCAGCTCTGTGCTCCCAGGTTACTTCTGGTTCCCTGGTCCTGGTTGCTCTCATCCATCGGTTACCTAAACACTGCTGCAGTCCTGCTGTCTAAGTCCGTTGCCACTCGTGGAAGTGCTTACGGGGTTCCAGGTCGTAGAGGATCTCCAGGTGCTAATGGCGGTTCCCGTAGCAGTCTTCATTTATTCAAAGTCCAAGTTCTTCAGCCTCGTCTTTAATCATAAAACACAGTCTTCAGTTCCTCTTTACCGGAGTTCTTCAGCTTCACTCTTCAAGTCATTTAACCATAGACTCTAATTCTTCCAGTTTCTTCTATTTCTCCAATATTCATGTACAGTTTGATTATTCATTAAAACTACAGTTATCCTTCTACAAATTCATCCTTTTCTTTACGCCCTCCGGCCTATATTAACACTTAGTTTGGCTTCCCCCCCATGAGGAGGAATTACATTCAGCCACCTCCTTTACTCTCCTCACAGGTAGCTGTCCCTTCAGCCAAAACTCGGTTGTCGGAACCCCCACTGTCCCTGGTGCAGCCTTCCCAAAAGAAATGGCTGATCATAAAAATTGAGGCTACACAAATCATTGTACACAGCTGCTGGGGTGGCCCAAAGACCCACTAATGCATGTGCGTGGATCACAAAAGTCATTGCTAAAAATGGTCAGGTAACCTAATTGAGGGGTTAGATTCCTTGTCTAGGGGGGATGTTGTTTTATTCCTGCAGCATATACAGGACTCTGTTAACTTTATGGTGGAGGCCATAAAATAGATAGACTTGCTTAACGAATGCACCACCGCTATGGCAGTGTCGGCACGCAGAGGCTTGTGGCTATGCCAGTGGACTGCTGACGCGGACTCCAGGAAAGGCATGGAAGGCCTACCATTCACGGGAGAGGCCTTGTTTGGAGATGAACTAGACAAATGGATCTCCAAAGCTACTACGGGTAAGTCTACGTATCTTCCTTCAGCAGCCCCCCACCCCAACCAAGACGACTTATTCAGCTTCTAAGTTGCAATCCTTTTGGACGGCCAAGTTCAAGGGCAAATCCAGAGGTGCTTCTAAGTCCTCCAGCGGCGCTAGAGGTAAACCACGCAAACAAGCAACTGCAGGCGCTCAGGAACAGAGCTCAGGCTCTGCTTCCTCAAAGCCTTCAGCATGATGGTGGACCGAAATGCCTGGAAGGCTGTCAGGTGGGAGCCAGACTAAGATTCTTCAGTCAGATCTGGTCAAGTTCGTGCCAGGATCGCTGGGTCATGGATCTTATTTCCCAGGACTACAGACTGGAGTTCCAGGAGCTCTCATGTCACAGATTCTTCAAATCAGACTTACCAGTTTCACAAGAGGCAAGTCTAACTTTACAGCATGCCATCCAAAAACTGGTACAGACTCAAGTCATTGTTCCAGTTCCACCTTATCTGCAAAACAAGGGGTACTATTCCTAACTTGTTTGTAGTACCGAAGCCCGACGGTTCGGTAAAGCCGATTCTGAACCTCAAGTAGTTGAACCCGTACTTGCAAGTGTTTAAATTCAAGATGGAGTCTCTGAGAGCGGTAATCTCAGGTCTCGAGGAGGGGGACTTCCTAGTGTCTCTGGATATCAAGGATGCGTACCTTTACATTCCGATCTGGCCGCCTCATCAGGCTTACCTACGGTTGTACTGCAGGACTGTCACTACCAGTTCCAGGCCTTGCCCTTTGGTCTCTCCATGGCACAGAGGGTGTTCACCAAGGTGATGGCAGAGATGATGTTTCTACTCCGCAAACAGGGAGTGAACATAATTCCGTTCCTGGACGATCTCCTGAAAAAAGCACTGTCCAGGGAAAGGTTGTTGGACAGCATTGGTCTCTCAACCAAACTCCTCCAGGATCACGGGTGGATTCTGAACCTTCCAAAATCTCACCTGGAGCCAACACGGAGGCTTCCATTCCTGGGAATGATACTGGACACAGAGTTGCAAAAAGTGTCCATTACGTTGGAAAAGGCATTGGTAATCCAGTCGATGGTTCCTGATGTCCTGAAGCCAACCCTTATATCGGTGCATCTATGCATTTGCCACTAGGGAAAATGGTGGCCGCTTACGAGGCGCTTCAATATCGAAGGTTTCACGTTATACCCTTCCAGCTCGATCTGTTGGACAAATGGTCCGGATCGCATCTTCACATGCACCAGAGGATCAGACTGTCGCCAAAAACCCTTCTATGGTGGCTACAAACTTCTCACCTCGTTGAGGGTCGCAGGTTTGGAATTCAGTACTGGATTCTGCTAACCACAGATGCAAGCCTCAGAGGTTGGGGAGAAGTCACTCAGGGGGTGCAGTTTCAATGAAGATAGTCAAATCAGGAAGTCATCCTTCTAATCAACATTCTGGAACTCATGGCCATATACAACGCCCTCCTGCAGGCCTCACATCATCTTCAAAATCGGGCCATTTAGGTCCAGTCGGACAATGTGACAGCAATGACGTACATAAACCGACAGGAATGAACGAAATGCAGAGCAGCAATGTCAGAGGTGTCAAGAATTCTCCTCTGGGCAGAAAAAAAACGCTGTGGCATTGTCAGCGGTCTTCATTCCGGGAGTACACAACTGGGAAGCAGACTTCATCAGCAGACACGACCTGCACCCGGTGGAGTGGGGCCTTCACCTGGAAGTGTTCAGGTGCTTGACACGTTGATGGGGATATCCATAGATCGACATGATGGCCTCTCGTCTCAACAAGAAGCTCAGGCGATATTGTTCCAGGTCGAGAGACCCACAGGCAGTGGCGGCAGACGCCCTGACGACTCCATGGTTCTATCAGATGGTGTATGCGTTTCCTCCACTTCTGCTGATCCCAAGAATTCGAAAGCAAATAAAAAGGGAAAAGGTTCAAGCAATGCACATTGCTCCAGACTGGCCAAGAAGGACCTGGTATGCGGACCTTCTGGAGATGCTCCTCGAAGATCCATGGCCTCTACCTCTTTGCGAGGATCTTCTGCAACAGGGCCCGTTCATCTATCAGGACTTACCGTGGCTACGTTTGATGGCATGGAAGTTGAACGGCTGATTCTAGCCAGGAAAGGGATCCCTAACAAGGATATCCCAACTACGATCCAAGCCAGGAAGGGGGTAACATCTAAGCATTAACATCGTATTTGGAAGAAATACGTCTCTTGGTGTAAGAGCAGAAATTATTCTGCAGTGGAATTTCATCTGGGACTTTTTCTGCTTTTTCTGAAGGCAGGTGTGGATGTGGGCCTACGTCTGGGCTCCATAAAAGCCCAGAATTCAGCATTGTCCATTTTCTTTCAAAGACCATTGGCTTCTCTCCCTGAGGTCCAGACTTTCTTGAAAGGTGTTGTGCACATCCAACCTCCCTTTGTGTCTCCCATGGCACCTTGGGATCTCAATGTGGTGCTGCAGTTCCTCCAATCGGACTGGTTTGAACCATTACAGGAGGTGGACGTAAAATATCTAATGTGGAAAACCAGCACACTGTTGGCCTTGGCTTCAGCAAGACGTGTCTCGGAGCTGGGGGCTTTGTCTCACAAAAGTCCCTATTTAATTTTCCATGAGGACAGAGCTGAACTCAGAATTAGTCAGCAAATTCTTCCTAAAGTGGTGTCTGCGTTTCACATCAACCAACCTATTGTGGTTCCGGTTGTTACCGACACCACTGCTACTTCAAAGTTTTCTGGATATTGTGAGGCCTTTGAAGGTGTATGTAAGGCGAACAGCTTGTCACAGAAAATCGGACTCGCTGTTTGTTCTTTATGATCCCAATAAAATTGGATGTCCTGCTTCAAAGCAGACAATTGCATGCTGGATCAGGCTTACTATCCAGCATGCTTATTCCACGGCAGGTTTGCCATGTCCAAAATCTGTACAGGTCCACTCTACTAGGTCAGTGGGTTCTTCCTGGGCGGCTGCCCGGGGTGTCTCGGCTTTACAGCTCTGCCGAGCAGCTACTTGGTCAGGTTCGAAAACGTTTGCTAAGTTCTACAAGTTCGAAACTGTGGCCTCTGAAGACCTTTAGTTTGGTCAATCAGTTCTGTAGGAACCTCAGCACTCTCCCACCCGGTTTGGGAGCTTTGGTACATCCCCATGGTGCTAAATGGAATCAGAGTATCCTCTAGGATATAAGAGAAAATAGGATTTTAATTACCTACCGGTAAATCTTTATCTCGTAGTCCATTGAGGATACTGGGCGCCCACCCGGTGCTTCATTTTTCCTGCACTGTTACTTAGTTAAGTAATGTTGGTTCAGCCGTTGCTGTTTCAAGTTTGGTTAGCTTGGCTTTCCTCTTGTTGTGTGTGCTGGTTCGGAATCTCACCACTATTCTTATCTATCCTTCTCTCAAAGTATGTCCGTCTACTCGGGCACAGTTTCCTAGACTGAGTCTGGTAGGTGGGGCATAGAGCGAGGAGCCAGCCCACACTATCAAATTCTTAAAGTGCCCATGGCTCCTAGTGGACCCGTCTATACCCCATGGTACTAAATGGAAACCCAGTATCCTCTACAGACTACGAGAAAAGGATTTACCGGCAGGTACTGTAATTAAAATCCTATTTTTAATTACAGACCAGTAAATCCTTTTCTCATAATCAATAAGGTATATTGGGGAGACTTAGTACGATGGGGTATAGACTGGGTCCATAGGAGCCGGCGCACTTGAAATTTCCTCAAATGTGTGTGCTGGCTCCTCACCTCTATGCCCCCTCCCACCTCCCACAAGCAGTTATAGGTAAAACAGTGCCCAAAGGAGAAAGGACATATATGAGAGAAGGAATATAATGAGTAGTGAGATTTATACACCAGCATACCACTAACATACAACAACCAGCAACGGCTGGTAACAACAGCAGCTTAACTGGTAACCATATAAAAAGAGAACATGCAGAAAAGTCAACGCACTGAGGCGGGCCGCCAATATCCCTTATGGACTACGAGAAAAAGATTTACCAGTAGGTAATTAAAATTCTATTTTCTCTAGCAACCATAAGGGATATTGGGGAGACTTAGTACGATGGGGATGTCCCAAAGTTTTCAGAATGTGCGGAGGCTGCTGCAGCACCGCCAGCCCAAACTGTGTATCCTCTTTGGCCAGGGTATCAAACTTGTAGAACTTAACAAAAGTGTTCTTCCCCGACCAGGTAGCAGCTTGGCATAATTGCAAGGCCGAGTCTCCATGCACAGCCGCCCAGGAAGAGCCCACCGATCTTGTAGAGTGGGCCTTCAGAGACCTAGGAACAGGTAAGGCTGCCGACACATAGGCCTGTTGGATAGTAAGCCTAAGCCAATGAGCAATGGACTGCTTTGAAGCAGGGCAACCCTTTTTCTGCGCGTCATAGAGCACGAACAAGGAATCAGTCTTTCTAATCTGAACTGTTCGCTTGACATAGATCTTCAAGGCTCGCACAGCATCCAATGCCTCAGGAGGAGCAGAAGTGCCAGAACTGGACGGATCCACAATAGGCTGATTCAAGTGGAACGCAGAGACAACCTTCGGCAGAAACTGCTGCCTAGTCCTGAGCTCCGCTCTGTCCTCGTAAAAGACCAAAGTAGGGACTTTTACACGATAAGGCCCCCAATTCTGAGAGATGTCTAGCAGAAGCCAGTAACATCATCGTCTTCCACGGTCATCAGAGGTTCAAACCAGGAGGACTGTAGAAATTCCAACACCACATTCAAATCCCAGGGTGCCATAGGCGACAAAAGGAGGTTGTATGTGGAGCACCTCTTGTAAGAAGGTCTGAACTTCTGGCAACACTGCTAATTTTCTGAAAGAAAATTGAGAGAGCTGAAATCTGGACCTTAACGGAACCCAGATGCAAGCCCTTATTCACACCAGCCTGCAGGAAACGTCCCAAGTGGAACTCTGCAGGCAGATACGTGCGTTCCTCACACCAAGAGACATATCTTCTCCAGATATGATTATAGTGTTTTGACGTCACAGGTTTCCTGGCCTGAACCATAGTAGCAATGACCTTTCTGGAAAGGTCCTTGTGAGCTAGGATGCTCCGCTCAACCTCCATGCCGTCAAACGAAGTTGCGGTAAATCCAGGCAGACGAACGGCCCTTGTTGAATAAAAACTTAGTGGTAGAAGCCAAGGGTCTTCAAAGGACATGTCCAGAAGATCTGCGTGCCACGCCCTCTGAGGCCAATCCGGGGCAATCAGAATTACCTGTACTCCCTGATTTCTGATTTGCTTGAGCACCCTTGGGAGCAACAGATTCGGAGGAAACAGGTAGACCAGCCGGTAAGGCCAAGGCGACGTCAGTGCATCTACTGCCCTCGCCTGAGGGTCCCTGGTTCATGAGCAATACCAGTGAAGCTTCTTGTTGAGTTGAGAAGCCATCATGTCTATTTATGGGCAGCCCCACTGGTTGATGATCTGTTGAAAACACCTGATGGTGGAGACCCCAATCCCCCGGGGTGAAGATTGTGACGACTCAGGAAGTCCACTTCCCAGTTGTCCACTCCTGGAATGAAGATTGCTGATATTGCTCTTGCATTTCTTTCTGCCCAGAGGAGTATTTTTGACACCTCTTGCATGCAGGCTCTGCTTTTTGTCCCTCCTTGCCGATTGATGTACGCCACTGCTGTGGCGTTGTCCAACTGTACTTGGATTGCGTGATCCTTGAGCAGAGGAGAGGCCTGAAGCAGAGCACTGTAGATCGCCAGAAGTTCCAGACTGTTGATCGGAAGGAGGGCTTCGTGGGCTGACCACCTGCCCTGGAACTGAGCCCCTTGGGTGACAGCTGCCCATCCTACTCTCATCCGTCGTGAGGAGGAGCCAATCCTGAAATTCTGGCCTTTCAGGAGATTGGAGGACTGCAGCAACCACAGGAGGGAAGTCCTAGCCTGAGGTGACAGCCGTATCATCTGGTGCATCTGTAGATGTGATCCGGACCAGTTGTTCAGAAGATCCTATTGAAATGTTCTGGCATGGAACCTCCCATATTGGATCACCTCGTATAAGGCAACCATCTTCCCCAACAATCTTAAGCAAAGATGGATGGATACTCGAGCTGGTTGGAGTACCATGTGGACCATCTCCTGAAGTGTTCTTGCTTTGTCCTCCGGGAGGAACACCTTCAGGGCCACAGTATCCAGTAACAGCCCCAGGAACAGGAGCCGCTGAGTTGGCTCCAGGTGGGACTTCTGTAAATTGAGAATTCACTCATGGTGTGACAGAAGTTGGATAGTGGGGTCAATATGGAGCAATAAAAGCTCCCTGGATCTTTCTTTCATCAGGAGATTGTCCAGGTAAGGGCCAACATTGACCCCCTGGACCCGGAGCTGGAACATCATCTCCGCCATTACCATTGTGAATAACCTCGGAGCTGTGGACAGGCCGAAGGGCAGTGCCTGGAATTAGTAGTGATCGTCCAGTAGGGCAAACCTCATATAAGCCTGATGAGGTGGCCAAATTGGAATATGAAGGTAGGCAATCTTGATATCCAAGGAAACCATGAATTCCTGTTCTTCCAGGCCCAAAATCAACGCTCTCAAGGATTCCATTTTGAACTTGAAAACCTTCAGGTAAGGGTTCAAGGACTTTAGATTCAAAATGGGTCTGGCTTCGGTACCAAACACAGGTTGGAGTAATAACCCTTTCCTTGTCACGGTATTGGTACTGGAACAGTGACGTGGAACTGGACCAACTTTTGGATGGCCTGTTGCAACGTAACTTGCGTATCCTCCAAAGCTGGTAAGCATGATTTGAAAAATCGTTGGGGAGGAGCACCGTCGAACTCCAGCTTGTAGCCCTGAGAAAAGAGGTCTTGGACCCAGGTATCCTGGTAAGACACGGCTGAAGTGACGCAGTCGAGCTCCCACCTAGAGATTCCCTCGGGGTGGATGGGCACCATCATGCTGAAGACTTAGAGGAAGCAGAACTGGTGCTATGTTCCTGAGAACCAGTGTTTGCAGGTCTTCTTGTCTTACCTCTGATGCCTCTAGCCGCATTGGAGGCACCTCTGGCCCTAGATCGAAATCCGTTAGACCGAAAGGACTGAACAGATGACCCCGAGGCCCTGTGTGTGCCTGCTGCTGCAGTAAGCAGAAGGCACCAAAAGGCGCTGGTCCCGCTCTGAGGTAGCGCCGCACCCCCATTGGCACCGGAGACTACAGAGTTTTTTATGCTGACAATGTTTCCTGAAGTGCTTAAAAACATCACACACGTGCTAGTTTAAGCCACCACTAGCCAGTGTACACAGGGGGCTATAGCGGATCCCCCCCTGGAGGGTCCTGTATGCCACGCCCGCGTTCAGCCGCACCATGAACCGGGGGACCCCCTTAGCGGGGCCCCCAGTTTGTACTCCCCACTGTCGTCACCTACAGGCATCTGTAAGGGGTGTGGGGTATGCTGCGATTGTGACAGCTAAGGCACAGTGCCCCCCTGAACAAAAACCTCTCAGGACGGTGGTCCTGCAGCGGGGGAAGCGGCTCTGACAGCTCGCAAGGCCGGTGACCGCCCACCCTCCCCCAAAGTCCAGGAGGGAAACATTCTTCAAATGAAGAGAAGTATTCGAACGAGGACATGCACTGAAAGTGGAGGAAGGGAGGTTCAGGGGAAATTTGAGGAAAAATTACTTCACAGAAAGGGTAGTGGAGAAGTGGAATAGCCTCCCATCAGAGGTGGTAGAGGCTCAGACAGTAGAGCAATTTAAACATGCATGGAATAGACATAAGGATAGCCTTACAAAGAAATAAGAATCAAATAAGGTTTGAAGTAAAAAATATGGTAAAAAAGGGGCAGACTAGATGGACCAAGTGGTTCTTATCTGTCGGCACATTCTATCTGTTTCTATGACTGGCCTAATCAAATAAAAGCATCTTTGCAGGCAAATATATATAAAAACAAAAAACAAAAAGGTCTAGACGAAAAGTGTATTCATGCAAAGGGTGTTGCACTCCTTCTGCATCAATGTGTAAGTTATAACATGCATGGTTACATTTCATTTTAACAAGTTCTCATTGAAACAAATAAAATGGAAAAGGCCAGCTGGAAACCTTTCTGCACTAACAAAAACTGTAAGCTGATTGACATCATTCTTAAAGAAAACTGTATTTTGTTACATTATCTTACATGAGGATGCCCTAAATGATGGATAAGAAGTTGGGTGTTCGTCTTTCCTGGACATCCGGTGGTTGCAAACAAGTTTTCATTGCACTTGGACCACCTGGATAAAATAAATTAACAATATGTTTGCTAAAATTGTGCGTTCATACTCAAATAAATCATGCTACAGGACCCACCCAATTACTTTACTTTTAGGGTATGGGTAAGTGGGATGAAGCTCTTTTATCTTGCACCACTCTGGGGCAGTGCACAAGGCTGAGTGGCAAGCTTGCAGTCTCCTAAAGTAACATAATTACTTTGCACAACCTAGTACATTAAACGCACTTACTGAACCCAGGCAAAACATGAACAGCGAAAAAAAGGAATAACTATGAAATAAGTGCAAGTCCAACAATAAGTGCAGACTTAAAAAGGGGAACAGAGTGAACACTGATTTTTCATGATAGGAACTGGGTTAAACTGATACTGTATGAATGGGAATAGTATATATTAAGAAAAAAAGAAAGAAAGAAAGAAAATCAAACAAAACCAGAATAAGAAATATGCACCTGAAATATCTTGCTCTGTCAGGATGTACGGGCTTATTGTCTTGGGGGTAACTAAAATGAACACAAAAACGGTTAATCCAGATTATATAAATAATAAGTATGTTTATTTTTAATACATTATGAAGCATATAATAGTATAAAGTTGCATAGTACAAGTAGGTTAATTTGGGCGTCACGTATTAATAGATACACATACAGTAGGTGAACAACAGGATTCATAAGGGGATATCGCCATGACTGTTGTTTTATAACCATGCATAACTACTTTAGGACTGGTCGTCAGCTACTCATTCAGGGACAGATGCAGAGTTGGGAGATAAGAAAAATTGCAACTTTGTAAAAACCATGCTGTCCTGCAGGTGAGGCAGATTTACAGTGAGCAACTGAATATGCTAGAGCTATATAAAATAAGATTTTAAACCTACCGGTAAATCTTTTTCTCCTAGTCCGTAGAGGATGCTGGGGACTCCGTAAGGACCATGGGGTATAGACGGGCTCCGCAGGAGACATGGGCACTCTAAAGACTTTAGATGGGTGTGCACTGGCTCCTCCCTCCATGCCCCTCCTCCAGACCTCAGTTAGAGAACTGTGCCCAGAGAAGACGGACAGTACGAGGAAAGGATTTTTGTTAATCTAAGGGCAAGATACACACCAGCCCACACCATCCACACCGTACAACTTGGAACATACGAACCAGTTAACAGTATGAAACAAAACAGCATCAGCCAGAGACTGATCAAAATTGTAACATAATCCTTATGTAAGCAATAACTATATACAAGTCTTGCAGAATTCAGTCCGCACTGGGACAGGCGCCCAGCATCCTCTACGGACTAGGAGAAAAAGATTTACCGGTAGGTTTAAAAACTTATTTTCTCTTACGTCCTAGAGGATGCTGGGGACTCCGTAAGGACCATGGGGATTATACCAAAGCTCCAGACCGGGCGGGAGAGTGCGGATGACTCTGCAGCACCGATTGAGCAAACATGAGGTCCTCCTCAGCCAAGGTATCAAAATTGAAGAATTTAGCAAAAGTGTTTGAACCAGACCAAGTAGCCGCTCGGCAAAGTTGCAATGCCGAGACACCTCGGGCAGCCGCCCAAGAAGAGCCCACCCTCCTAGTGGAATGGGCCATTACCGAATTTGGTACCGGCAATCCAGCCGTAGAATGAGCCTGCTGGATCGTGTTACAGATCCAGTGAGCAATAGTCTGCTTAGAAGCAGGAGCGCCAACTTTGTTGGCCGCAAACAGGACAAACAGTGCCTCTGTTTTCCGAACTCGAGCCGTCCTGGCTACATAAATTTTTAAGGCCCTGACTACATCAAGGGACTTGGAATCCTCTAAGTCCCCCGTAGCCACAGGCACCACAATAGGTTGGTTCATATGAAATGATGAACCACCTTAGGAAGAAATTGAGGACGAGTTCTCAACTCTGCTCGATCCACATGGAAAATCAGATAGGGGCTCTTGTGAGACAAAGCAGCCAATTCGGACACCCGCCTTGCAGATGCCAAGGCCAGCAACATGACCACTTTCCAAGTGAGAAATTTTAATTCAACCGTTTGAAGAGGTTCAAACCAGTGTGATTTTAGGAACTGTAACACCACGTTAATGTCCCATGGTGCCACTGGGGGCACAAAAGAAGGCTGGATGTGCAGTACTCCCTTCACAAAAGTTTGGACTTCCGGGAGAGAAGCCAATTCCTTCTGAAAGAATATTGATGGGTCCAAAATCTGTACCTTAATGGAGCATAACTTTAGGCCCATATCCACTCCTGTTTGTAGAAAGTGGAGAAAACCGCCCAGGTGAAAATCTTCCGTAGGAGCATTCTTGGCTTCACACCAAGATACATACTTCCTCCAGATACGGTGACAGTGTTTCGCCGTCACCTCCTTCCTAGCCTTTATCAGATTAGGGATGACTTCCTCCGGAATACCTTTCCCAGAGATAGGATTCGGTGTTCAACCGCCATGCCGTCAAACGTAACCGCGGTAAGTCTTGGAACACGCAGGGCCCCTGCTGCAACAGGTACTCCCTGAGAGGAAGAGGCCACGGATCTTCTGTGAGCATATCCTGAAGATCTGAAATCCAGGCCCTTCGAGGCCAATCTGGAACAATGAGTATTGTCTGCACTCTTTTTCGTCTTATGATTCTCAATATCTTTGAGATGAGAGGAAGAGGAGGGAACACATAGACCGACTGGAACACCCATGGTGTCACCAGGGCGTCTACCGCTACTGCCTGAGGGTCCCTTGACCTGGAACAATATCTCCGAAGCTTCTTGTTGAGGCGTGACGCCATCATGTCTATTTGAGGATGTCCCCAACGACTTGTTATCTCTGCAAAAACTTCTTGATAAAGTCCCCACTCTCCTGGATGGAGATCGTGTCTGCTGAGGAAGTCTGCTTCCCAGTTGTCCACTCCCGGAATGAAGACTGCTGACAGAGCGCTTACGTGATTTTCCGCCCAGCGAAGAATCCTGGTTGCTCCCGCCAATGCCACTCTGCTCCTTGTCCCGCCTTGGCGGTTTACATGAGCCACGGCTGTGACGTTGTCTGATTGAATCAGCACCGGTAGGCCGCGAAGATTCACCGCTTGTCGTAGGCCGTTGTATATGACCCTCAATTCCAGTACGTTGATGTGTAGACAAGCCTCCTGGCTTGACCATACTCCCTGAAAATGTCTTCCTTGTGTGACTGCTCCCCATCCACGGAGGCTCGCGTCCGTGGTCACCAGAACCCAGTCTTGAATGCCGAACCAGCGACCCTCGAGAAGGCGAGTACTCTGCAGCCACCACAGGAGAGACACCCTGGCCCTAGGGGACAGGCTTATTTTCTGATGTATTTGTAGATGGAACCCCGACCAATTGTCCAGAAGGTCCCACTGAAACTTCCTCGCATGGAACCTGCTGAAAGGGAAGGCCTCGTAGGTCGCTACCATTTCTCCCAGTGCATTGATGGACTGACACTCTTTTTGGTTTTAGCAGATCCCTGACCATGTTCTGGAGTTCCTGGGCTTTTTCCATTGGGAGAAAAACCGTCTTCTGTTCCGTGTCCAGAATCATGCCTAAGAAAGATAGTCGTTAGAATCAACTGTGACTTTGGTAGATTTAGAATCCAGCCATACTGCTGCAGCACTCTCAGGGAGTGCAACACGCTTTTCAGCAACTGATCTCTCGATCTCGCTTTTATCAGGAGATCGTCCAAGTACGGGATAATTGTGACTCCCCGCCTGCGCAGGAGCACCATCATTTCCGCCATAACCTTGGTGAAAATCCTCGGGGCCGTGGAAAGCCCAAACGGCAACGTCTGAAACTGGTAATGACAGTCCTGTACAGCGAATCTCAGGTACGCCTGATGAGGGGGATATATGGGGACATGAAGGTATGCATCCTTTATGTCTAGAGACACCATAAAATCCCCCCCTTCCAGGCTGGAGATAACTGCCCGGAGCGATTCCATCTTGAATTTGAACTTTTTCAAGTACAGGTTTAGGGATTTTAGATTCAGAATGGGTCTGACCAAGCCATCCGGTTTTCGGGACCACAAACAGAGTTGAATAGTACTCCTTCCCCTGTTGGACTAGGGGAACCTTGATAATCACTTGCTGTTGACACAGTTTTTGAATTGCAGCTAAAACTATTTCCCTCTCTGGGGGAGAAGCTGGTAAAGCCGATTTGAAAAATCGGCGAGGAGGCACGTCTTCGAATTCCAGCTTGTAGCCTTGGGATACAATTTCCATCGCCCAAGGATCCACGTCTGACTGAACCCAGACCTGGCTGAAGAGTTGAAGACGTGCCCCCACCAGCGCAGACTCCCATCGCATGACGCTGGGGCTCCGCTGCGGATTTAGTAGAAGCCGGGGAGGACTTCTGCTCCTGGGAACTAGCCGTAGGCAGGCATTCTTTTCCCTCTACCTTTACCTCTGGCGAGGAAGGAAGAGCCCCGACCTCTTCTGGCCTTATGCGACCGAAAGGACTGCATCAGATATTGTGGTGTTTTCTTTTGCTGTGGGGGAACATAAGGTAAAAAAGTAGATTTACCCACGGTAGCTGTGGAAACCAGGTCCGCGAGACCCTCCCCAAATAAAACCTCACCCTTGTAAGGCAAAACTTCCATATGCCTCTTTGTGTCGGCATCACCCATCCATTGGCGGGTCCACAGGGCTCGCCTAGCAGAAATTGCCATGGCGTTGGCTCTTGTACCTAACAGCCCCACGTCTCTCGCAGCGTCTCTCATATATAAGGCTGCGTCTTTAATGTGACCCAAGGTCAATAAAATGCTATCCCTATCTAGGGTATCAATGTCAGATGACAAGTTATCTGCCCATGCTGCTACTGCGCTACATACCCAAGCCGACGCTATTGCCGGTCTGAGCAAGGCACCCGTATGTGCATAAATTGATTTTAAGGTAGTTCCCTGTATGCAATCAGCAGGATCCTTGAGGGCTGCCGTGTCTGGAGACGGTAGCGCCACCTTTTTGGGTGTAACCTCGCATCATCGAAGTCGACACTGAAGTCAGAATCCGTGTCGGTATCAGTGTCTGCTACTTGGGGCAGGGGACGTTTCTGAGACCCTGGAGGGCCCTGTGATACAGCCAAAGCCATGGATTGACTCCCTGTTTTTTCTCTGGACTCTGCTTTGTCCATTCTTTTATGTAATAAAGACACATTTGCATTTAAAACATTCCACATATCCAACCAATCAGGTGTCGGTGTCGCCGCCGGAGACACCACAATCATCTGCTCTACCTCCTCCTAAGATGAGCCTTCCACTTCAGACATGCCGACACACACGTACCGACACCCCCACACACTCAGGGATAGAGATTATATATATATATATATATATATATATATATATATAGAGAGAGAGAGAGACAGTCCCCCAATAAGGCCCTTTGGAGAGACAGAGAGAGAGTATGCCAGCACACACCCAGCGCCAACTGACACTGGAAACCAAATTCCCAGACAAAACAGCGCTTTTATATAAATATACACTCACTGCGCCAATAAAAAGTGCCCCCCCCCCCCCTCCCCTCTTTTTTGCCCTCTGTACATGTGTTCAGCAGGGGAGAGTCCAGGGAGCCAGCTTCTCTGCAGCGTGTTGTGGAGAAAATGGCGCTGGTTAGTGCTGAGGGATCAAGCTCCACCCCCTCAACGGCGGGCTTCGGTCCCGCTCAAATCCTTATACTGGCGGGGGTTTTTGCAATATACAGCCTCCGCAGTATATATCTATGGCAGTGTCCCTAAAGGTTTCATAATTGCTGCCCAGGGCGCCCCCCCCTGCGCCCTGCACCCATACAGTGCCACCAGTGTGTGTGTAAATGCGGGAGCAATGGCGCGCAGCGTTACCGCTGAGCGGTACCTCATTGAAGATCTGAAGTCTTCTGCCGCCTTTGAAGTCTTCTTTCTTCTCATACTCACCCGGCTTCTATCTTCCGGCTCTGAGGAGGACGGCGACGCGGCTCCGGGACGAACGGCGAGGGTGAGACCTGCGTTACGACCCTCTGGAGCTAATGGTGTCCAGTAGCCTAAGAAGCAGAGCCTATCATTTAAGTAGGTCTGCTTCTCTCTCCTCAGTCCCACGATGCAGGGAGCCTGTTGCCAGCAGTGCTCCCTGAAAATAAAAAACCTAACAAAAGTCTTTTTAGGGAAACTCAGTAGAGCTCCCCTGCAGTGCACCCAGTCTCCTCTGGGCACAGGATCTAACCGAGGTCTGGAGGAGGGGCATAGAGGGAGGAGCCAGTGCACACCCATCTAAAGTCTTTAGAGTGCCCATGTCTCCTGCGGAGCCCGTCTATACCCCATGGTCCTTACGCAGTTCCCAGCATCCTCTAGGACGTAAGAGAAAAGTATATGTTAATAAATAAATACAATGAGCAGAGATATATAATTGGGGGGCGCGAGTGTCCTAACTAAATTCTACATCTACTGTACAATGTAAAGCAGCCTGTATTCTGCATCGGGCAACTCTGCATAAGCCCCTCAGTGTGCAGCTGAGAGGTATCCATACACTGGTGTGTGTGTAGCATGTTTGACCCAAAGTACAGCTTTATGATTGATTGTTTGTTATGTATGTGGAGCTGTATCCTAGTTCCGGTCGTGCTTCTGTAGGCACTAGGTTTATACTATAAAAACAGAGATTCAAGCAAGGGCCGTATGTATGTTACAAGAATAACTAGTACATTGGGCTTTTTTTGCCAAAAGGTAAAAAACGAAAATACTGAATTCACACAATGGGGTATATGCAATTGCGGTCGAATTCCCGAAATTGTCGAATTTCGGGAATTTTTCGCCAAAAAAAAAAAAATCGTCAATGCAATTCAGTGCTTTCCGTCAAAAAAACGGACTTTCAAAATTCGACTTTTTGAAATTCGACTTTTGCCAAATTCGACTTTTCTGCAATGATACAAGTGCTGCAATTCGACCAAAGTGTATTCAATTGAAGTTTGGAAATTCGACAACAGTGCTTTTAGACAGTAAATTCGTCATTTTCAATCCGCCACACTTTGGTGGGTGAAACTAATAAAAAAAATTTAAAACATGTTTTTTTTGTGTTTTTTTTATTGATAATAGCATATCTATTTATATTAGAAGGGATTAGGTACTTGGTTTGTCTTTTTTGGAGGCACAAGTATTATTTATATATTTTTAAAAATATATATATATTTTTTTTTAGATGGAATGGTAAAAACCCGAAAAAAAATGGCGTGGAGTCCCCCCTCCAAAGCATAACCAGCCTCGGGCTCTTCGAGCTGGTCCTGGTTCTAAAAATGCGGGGAAAAAAATTGACAGGGGATCCCCCGTATTTTTAAAACCAGCACCGGGCTCTGCGCCTGGTGCTGGTGCAAAAAATACAGGGGACAAAAAGAGTAGGGGTCCCCCGTATTTTTTACACCAGCATCGGGCTCCACTAGCTGGACAGATAATGCCACAGCCGGGGGTCACTTTTATACAGTGCCTTGCGGCCGTTGACACATGGGACCCCTTTCAGTCTGCTGGTCGGGTGTTCGTTTTCTTTTTTTGACAAGTACGTGGATTTATCTCTCTGGACCATGGATCAGGTGAGTATAATTATCTTTTATTTTCAGGTACCCGTGGATTCTACTTGGAGAAGAGGACCGACTGCTTCGTGTCAACATAGGTAAGTAAGTGTGTGTCGGCCAGTGGCGTAACTAGAAATTTTTCTCCCCCAAGCAAAAAAATCCTTCGGCGCCCCCCCCCCCCCCCCCCCCATACACCCCGTAATTGGCGCACTGGCAAAAAGGGGTGTGGCTTTGTCGAAATGGGCATGGCTTTGCGTGGAGGGCGTGGCATTGCAGGAAAAGACTACCTTATACCCCAGTTTTGCAACCTGCACACCCAGACGTTGGCCACCACAGGAAAGAAAAATAATCCTGATTCATGCCCCTTACATTATTTGTCATTTTTCCTCCTTATAGTAATGCCCAGTATACATTATTCCACATACTGCAATGGCCCTTAGACATTATTCCACACACAATCAGTGATCGCGCTGAGCCAAAAAAAAAGTGGGTCCCAGGGACCCTTCACTTTTAAAAATTGGGGTCCTACCGGTCTTTTTCTGGGTCCCATCGGAATGAAGGTTCTTATTAATTTTAATCTTGTTTGGACACTACAAAAGTGTTGCAAGATGGGGGGGATGGGGTGACAATGCTGCTGGGCTGTGTAGCATGCAGGACACCCTGCACCAGAGCTGTAACTAGACATTTTGGTGCCCTTAGGCAGAAAGTGAATTGGTGTTAGACCACTCAGACCATAAAGAACAGGTAGTGCGCGCCGTAGGCGCGCCGCAAAATTTTAGGGGCGTGGCTTCATAGGGAAGGGGTGTGACCACATAATAGTGTCAATTCACATTACACCACACAGTAGTGGCGCTTATACACATTGCACCAGGTAGAACCTCCTATGCACCAGGTAGATCACGTCATACACTTTGCTCCAGGTACAGCACGTCATACACTTTGCACCAGGTACAGCACGTCATACACTTTGCACCAGGTAGAGCACGTTATCATACACATTGCATCAGGTAGAGCATGTTATCATACACATTGCCGCTAGGTAGAGCAAGTTATCATACACATTGCCGCTAGGTAGAGCAAGTTATCATACACATTGCATCAGGTAGAACACGTTATTATACACAATGCGCCTGGTAGAGCACGTTATTATACACAATGCGCCTGGTAGAACACGTTATTATACACAACGCGCCTGGTAGAGCACGTTATAATACACATTGCACTAGGTAGAACACGTTATTATACACAATGCGCCTGGTAGAGCACGTTATTATACACATTGCACTAGGTAGAGCACGTTATCATACACATTGCGCCTGGTAGAGCACGTTATTATACACATTGCACCAGGTAGAGCACGTTATCATACACATTGCGCCAGGTAGAACACGTTATCATACACATTGCGCCAGGTAGAACACGTTATCATACACATTGCGCCAGGTAGAACACGTTATCATACACATTGCGCCAGGTAGAGCACGTTATCATACACATTGCGCCTGGTAGAGCACATTATTATACACAATGCGCCTGGTAGAGCATGTTATTATACACAATGCGCCTGGTAGAGCACGTTATTATACACAATGCGCCTGGTAGAGCACTGAGGCACATTGCAGTAACCACTCACTTATCACCTCCAGTTGCACGAAGGGGCCGTTTGACACAAGTGGCTCCGCCCCCAGCAGCAACTCACTGACACTCACCATTTTTTCTGACAGCACAGTGCAGTGAGTGCACTGGCACAAGTAGCCAGCCTGCGCCTGTAGTAGCCGCAGCCTGGAGGAGCTCTATGTGAAATCGCAAGCAGAGGCTGTTCTCTGGCAAGAAGGAGCTCGTCCAATCGCTTCCCCTGACGGGCTGGCCACTGCTAAATATACCGATAATCAGTTCCAACTGTGTCAAAGTAGTGGAGCCACAGGTGCAATGGGAAAGTCAGTGTCACTGCACAGTTGTACTGATTACTGGTATATTTAGCAGTGGCCAGCCAGTCAGGGGAAGCGATCGGAGGAGCTCCTTCTTGCCAGCCTCTGCTTGCGATTTCACAGATAGCTCCTTCATGCTGCGGCGCCGGCTGGCTACTTGTCCCAGTGCACTCACTGCACTGTGCTGTCAGAAAAATGGTGTCAGTGAGGCCCTGACACTCTGAGCGGCCTCACATTGCACACACGGAGCTTGCAGCCCCCGGACATCCCGCATCTGCACCAGCTACTCCAGGTGAAGCGGGGCGATGCAGCACTGTCTACTGCTTACCTACAGCGGGAGCTGTGCAGCCCGGCCGGCTCCTGCTGGAAGGTAGTTGTCGGGTCTCGGTGGGGCGTTGAGCGGGTCCCGGGTAGGGGGGTGGCGGCGGGCAGATCCGGAGCTGTACTCCCAGTCGCAGAGGAGGGTGCTGGCGGCAGAGCGGCAGTGGAGCCGGATGAGCGGGGCCAGTCTGTCAGCCCTGCAGCACAGATTCATGTGCTGGCGGGGAGCAGGATTCAAAGCGGAAGATGCTGCAGGCTGTGATTGGATGGAGACTACAGGAGGTGATTGGCCGAGGAAACAGCCAGTCACCTCCTGCATTCCGCTGACAGGCTTAACACATGCAAACACATATTCAGATGAGCGCGTCCTGTGGGACCCGCTCATCTTCTAAATGTGAGTCCCGGGCGGCTGTTTCTGGGTAAAATACGCGCCATAGCGCGTTTTTGCGATCACTGACAATAATGCACATGACACAATATGCACACACCGTAATGCCCCCTACACATTATGCCACACACCGTAATGCCCCCGACACATTATGCCACACACTGTAATGCCTGTGACACATTATGACAGGAATCGCAATGCCCGTTATACATTATGCTACACACTGCAATGCCCCTGATACATTGTAGCACATACAATGTCTGTGACACAGTATGACACACACCACAATGATCCTGAGACATTATACCACATACCACAATGCCCGTGACATAGTATACAACACACCGTAATGCCAGATACATTATGACACACACTGCAATGTCCGTGATACATTATGCCACACACCGTAATGCCCATTACACATTAAGTTCTACAGTAAGGCTTCCAATTACTTTTAAATTACCTGCTCGTTGCCAGGGGTTTCATGCTCTTGGTTCCATGCACGGTGCCAGGATGTCATGCTCGTTGCCAGGGGTTTCATGCACTGGGTGTCATGCTCGTTGCTAGGGGGTAGTGCTTGTTGCTAGGGCCGTGCTCCCAGTGCCACATATGTTCCCAGTGCCAGATATTCCCCCACAGTGCCAGGTATATGCACCCAGTGCCAGATATTCCCCCACAGTGCCAGGTATATGCACCCAGTGCCAGATATTCCCCCACAGTGCCTGCTTCCCCCCCCAGTGCCAGGTATATGCCCCCCCAGTCCCGGGTATATGCCCCCAGTACCGGGTATATGCCCCCACAGTGCCAGGTATATTCCCCCAGTGCCAGGTATATGCCCCCCCAGTGCCAGGTATATGCCCCCAGTGCCAGGTATATGCCCCCCCCCCAGTGCCAGATATTCTCCCACAGTGCCAGATATTCCCCCCCAGTGCCAGGTATATGCCCCCAGTGCCAGGTATATGCCCCCCAGTGCCAGGTACATGCCCCCCCCAGTGCCAGGTACATGCCCCCCCCAGTGCCAGTTATATGGCCCCAGTGCCAGATATCCCCCCAGTGCCAGGTATATGCCCCCCCAGTGCCGGGTATATGCCCCCCCAGTGCCGGGTATATGCCCCCCCAGTGCCGGGTATATGCCCCCAGTGCCTGCTTCCCCCCCAGTGCCAGGTATATGCCTCCAGTGCCAGGTATATGCCTCCAGTGCCGGGTATATGCCCCCCCAGTGCCGGGTATATGCCCCCCCAGTGCCAGGTACATGCTCCCAGTGCCGGGTATATGCCCCCCAGTGCCAGGTATATGCCCCCAGTGCCAGGTATATGTCCCCAGTGCCAGATCTGCCCCCCAGTGTCAGGTATATGTCCCCAGTGCCGGGTATATGCCCCAGTGCCTGCCCCCCCCCCCCCCCCTATGTGTTGGAGGGACACGAGCGCATCGCGCGTCTCTCCTGTGTCCCTCCTGGCTCTCCCCCGGCTGGTCTAATAAAGGAAGTGCCGTTCGTGAGCCAATCAGAGCTCACGAACGGCACTTGCTTCCTTAGACCGGCCGGGGGAGAGCCAGGAGGGACACAGGAGAGAAGCGCGATGCGCTCGTGTCCCTCCAACACATAGGGGGGGGGGGGGGGGGGGGGCGGGGGAGCAGGCACCGCAGGGAGGGAGAGGAGATCGCAGATTGACATGCGGCCGCTCGTCCGCATGTCAATCTGTTCTAAATCAGTGGCGCCCCCGCAGCCCCTCGCCCCCAAGCCACCGCGAGGACTGCGGGGGCAGTAGTTACGCCACTGGTGTCGGCAGTGTGTAATAAAGTTGTACTTGTCACGGTGTGTGTCTCCTGTTTTTATTTGGGTATTTTTTTTCCAGTAGTACTACTACTACAGGTACCAGCGGGCCCGTTTTTCTCCCGCATGCTGGTAATTGTGGTTCTCCAAGTACCAGCTTGCGGGGGAGGCTTGCTGGGACTTGTAGTACTATTGGAAAAAAAATATTCTGTCATTTTACTCAAGGCTATCAGCCTCCCATCCGCAGCCCTTGGATGGGGGGGGGGGGGGGGGACGGGGGGGACAGCCTCGGGCTTCACCCCTGGCCCTTGGGTGGCTGGGGGGGGACCCCTTGATTGAAGGGGTCCCCACTCCCCCAGGGTACCCCGGCCAGGGGTGACTAGTTGGATATTTAATGCCACGGCCGCAAGGCACTGTATAAAAGTGACCCCCTGCTGTGGCATTATCTGTCCAGCTAGTGGAGCCCGATGCTGGTGTAAAAAATACGGGGGACCCCTACTCTTTTTGTCACCCGTATTTTTTGCACCAGCACCAGGCGCAGAGCCCGGTGCTGGTTTTAAAAATACGGGGGATCCCCTGTCAATTTTTACCCCGCATTTTTAGAACCAGGACCAGCTCGAAGAGCCCGAGGCTGGTTATGCTTTGGAGGGGGGACCCCACGCCATTTTTTTTTCGGGTTTTTCCCCGGTTTTTAAAATCGCGGCAAAATCCGGCAAATAGGCCGTTTTTCGCCCGCGGGACTGTCGAATCCGTTTTCCATTGAATATGGTGAATTTCGGCAACCACTTGCCGAAATTGGACGGTCGAATTGTGTCGAATTAAAAAACGGCGATAATTTGCCGCGATTCGCCGCTAATTGCATATACCCCAATGACTCTCAGGGACAAGTGGCTGATGAATGTCGCTGCAGTAGCATTTAGCGGCTTCCTTAGCAACTCTCCCCTTCTACAGCAATCATGCAGTATAACTTCACTCAGATACGAAGATTCTACACCCAGTATCCACTGGTGTCCTCCTCATGAATTTATATATATATATATATATATATATATATATATATATATATATATATATATATATATATATATATATATATATATATATAGCTATATCTAAAAGGTTGAACTCGATGGACAAATGGTATTTTTCAACGTTAGAAACTATGTTAACAAATATATAGTAATATGTGTCTGTGTGTGTTAGACTGCTCTCAGTATTGTAGGGAACAGAGGGGCTGGGAGGGGGGCGTTTCTGGATGGTGTGCTAAAGATATTAGTCATCAGGTAGATTAGAATTTTTGCAAAACAACAATTATACAGGTACAATTATGTTAAAATCAGGTGCACAAATCTGGTGTATACCGATTGGTCACTAAGATTTAAATTTATGCAGCTCCCGTATGAGTACTCTGCAATACTCACTAATAAGCAAAACAAAAAAAGTACACAATGTCACAAGGGAGCGCTAGAATAAAAGTGCATTTGTCGAAGACAATTTATTATAAAAATAAGAATTTACTTACCGATAATTCTATTTCTCGTAGTCCGTAGTGGATGCTGGGGACTCCGTAAGGACCATGGGGAATAGCGGCTCCGCAGGAGTCTGGGCACAAAAGTAAAGCTTTAGGACTACCTGGTGTGCACTGGCTCCTCCCCCTATGACCCTCCTCCAAGCCTCAGTTAGGATACTGTGCCCGGACGAGCGTACACAATAAGGAAGGATTTTGAATCCCGGGTAAGACTCATACCAGCCACACCAATCACACCGTATAACTTGTGATCTAAACCCAGCTAACAGCATGATAACAGAGGAGCCTCTAGAAAAGATGGCTCACTACAGCAATAACCCGATTTTTGGTAACAATAACTATGTACCAGTATTGCAGACAATCCGCACTTGGGATGGGCGCCCAGCATCCACTACGGACTACGAGAAATAGAATTATCGGTAAGTAAATTCTTATTTTCTCTGACGTCCTAGTGGATGCTGGGGACTCCGTAAGGACCATGGGGATTATACCAAAGCTCCCAAACGGGCGGGAGAGTGCGGATGACTCTGCAGCACCAAATGAGAGAACTCCAGGTCCTCCTCAGCCAGGGTATCAAATTTGTAGAATTTTACAAACGTATTTGCTCCTGACCAAGTAGCTGCTCGGCAAAGTTGTAAAGCCGAGACCCCTCGGGCAGCCGCCCAAGATGAGCCCACCTCCCTTGTGGAGTGGGCATTTACAGATTTTTGGCTGTGGCAGGCCTGCCACAGAATGTGCAAGCTGAATTGTACTACAAATCCAACGAGCAATAGTCTGCTTAGAAGCAGGAGCACCCAGCTTGTTGGGTGCATACAGGATAAACAGCGAGTCAGATTTTCTGACTCCAGCCGTCCTGGAAACATATTTTCAGGGCCCGGACAACGTCTAGCAACTTGGAGTCCTCCAAGTCCCTAGTAGCCGCAGGCACCACCATAGGTTGGTTCAGGTGAAACGCTGAAACCACCTTAGGGAGAAACTGAGGACGAGTCCTCAATTCCGCCCTGTCCGAATGGAAAATCAGATAAGGGCTTTTACAGGATAAAGCCGCCAATTCTGACACGCGCCTGGCCCAGGCCAGGGCCAACAGCATGACCACCTTCCATGTGAGATATTTTAACTCCACAGATTTAAGTGGTTCAACCCAATGTGACTTTTTGGAACCCAAAAACTACATTGAGATCCCAAGGTGCCACTGGAGGCACAAAAGGAGGCTGTATATACAGTACCCCTTTTACAAACGTCTGAACTTCAGGGACTGAAGCTAGTTCTTTTTGGAAGAAAATTGACAGGGCCGAAATTTGAACCTTAATGGACCCCAATTTCAGGCCCATAGACACTCCTGTTTGCAGGAAATGTAGGAATCGACCCAGTTGAAATTCCTCCGTCGGGCCTTACTGGCCTCGCACCACGCAACATATTTTCGCCAAATGCGGTGATAATGTTTTGCGGTTACATCCTTCCTGGCTTTGATCAGGATAGGGATGACTTCATCCGGAATGCCTTTTTCCTTCAGGATCCGGCGTTCAACCGCCATGCCGTCAAACGCAGCCGCGGTAAGTCTTGGAACAGACAGGGTCCTTGCTGGAGCAGGTCCCTTCTTAGAGGTAGAGGCCACGGATCCTCCGTGAGCATCTCTTGAAGTTCCGGTTACCAAGTCCTTCTTGGCCAATCCGGAGCCACGAATATAGTGCTTACTCCTCTCCATCTTATAATTCTCAGTACCTTGTGTATGAGAGGCAGAGGATGGAACACATACACTGACCGGTACACCCACGGTGTTACCAGAGCGTCTGCTGAGGAAGTCTGCTTCCCAGTTGTCCATTCCCAGAATGAACACTGCTGACAGTGCTATCACATGATTTTCCGCCCAGCGAAGAATCCTTGCAGCTTCTGCCATTGCCCTCCTGCTTCTTGTGCCGCCCTGTCTGTTTACGTGGGTGACTGCCGTGATGTTGTCCGACTGGATCAACACCGGCTGACCTTGAAGCAGAGGTCTTGCTAAGCTTAGAACATTGTAAATGGCCCTTAGCTTCAGGATATTTATGTGAAGTGATGTCTCCAGGCTTGACCATAAGCCCTGGAAATTCCTTCCCTGTGTGACTGCTCCCCAGCCTCGCAGGCTGGCATCCGTGGTCACCAGGACCCAGTCCTGAATGCCGAATCTGCGGCCCTCTAGAAGATGAGCACTCTGCAACCACCACAGGAGGGACACCCTTGTCCTTGGTGACAGGGTTATCCGCTGATGCATCTGAAGATGCGACCCGGACCATTTGTCCAGCAGGTCCCACTGGAAAGTTCTTGCGTGGAATCTGCCGAATGGGATTGCTTCGTAGGAAGCCACCATTTTTCCCAGAACCCTTGTGCATTGATGCACTGAGACTTGGCTCGGTTTTAGGAGGTTCCTGACTAGCTCGGATAACTCCCTGGCTTTCTCCTCCGGGAGAAACACCTTTTTCTGGACTGTGTCCAGGATCATCCCTAGGAACAGAAGACGAGTCGTCGGAACCAGCTGCGATTTTGGAATATTGAGAATCCAACCGTGCTGCCGCAACACTACCTGAGATAGTGCTACACCGACCTCCAACTGTTCTCTGGATCTTACCCTTATCAGGAGATCGTCCAAGTAAGGGATAACTAAAACTCCCTTCCTTCGAAGGAGTATCATCATTTCGGCCGTTACCTTGGTAAAGACCCGGGGTGCCGTGGACCATCCAAACGGCAGCGTCTGAAACTGATAGTGACAGTTCTGTACCACAAACCTGAGGTACCCTTGGTGAGAAGGGTAAATTGGGACATGAAGGTAAGCATCCTTGATGTCCCGAGACATCATGTTGTCCCCTTCTTCCAGGTTCGCAATCACTGCTCTGAGTGACTCCATCTTGAATTTGAACCTCCGTATGTAAGTGTTCAAAGATTTTAGATTTAGAATCGGTCTCACCGAGCCGTCCGGCTTCGGTACCACAACAGTGTGGAATAATACCCCGTTCCCTGTTGCAGGAGGGGTACCTTGATTATCACCTGCTGGGAATACAGCTTGTGAATGGCTTCCAAAACTGCCTCCCTGTCAGAGGGAGACGTCGGTAAAGCCGACTTTAGGAAAACGGCGAGGGGGAGACGTCTCGAATTCCAATTTGTACCCCTGAGATATCACCTGAAGGATCCAGGGGTCTACTTGCGAGTGAGCCCACTGCGCGCTGAAATTCATTGAGACGGGCCCCCACCGTGCCTGAGTCTGCTTGTAAAGCCCCAGCGTCATGCTGAGGGCTTGGCAGAGGCGGGAGAGGGCTTCTGTTCCTGGGAACTGGCTGATTTCTGCAGCCTTTTTCCTCTCCCTCTGTCACGGGGCAGAAATGAGGAACCTTTTGCCCGCTTGCCCTTCTGGGAACGAAAGGACTGCGCCTGATAATACGGCGTCTTCTTATGTTGAGAGGCGACCTGGGGTACAAACGTGGATTTCCCAGCTGTTGCCGTGGCCACCAGGTCTGAAAGACCGACCCCAAATAACTCCTCCCCTTTATAAGGCAATACTTCCAAATGCCGTTTGGAATCCGCATCACCTGACCACTGTCGTGTCCATAACCCTCTTCTGGCAGAAATGAACAACGCACTTACACTTGATGCCAGTCGGCAAATATTCCGCTGTGCATCACGCATATATAGAAATGCATCTTTTAAATGCTCTATAGGCAATAATATACTGTCCCTATCTAGGGTATCAATATTTTCAGTCAGGGAATCCGACCACGCCAACCCAGCACTGCACATCCAGGCTGAGGCGATTGCTGGTCGCAGTATAACACCAGTATGTGTGTAAATACATTTTAGGATACCCTCCTGCTTTCTATCAGCAGGATCCTTAAGGGCGGCCATCTCAGGAGAGGGTAGAGCCCTTGTTCTTACAAGTGTGTGAGCGCTTTACCCACCCTAGGGGGTGTTTCCCAACGCACCCTAACCTCTGGCGGGAAAGGATATAATGCCAATAACATTTTAGAAATTATCAGTTGTTATCGGGGGAAAACTTCATCACACACCTCATTTAATTTCTCAGATTCAGGAAAACTACAGGTAGTTTTTCCTCACCGAACATAATACCCCTTTTTGGTGGTACTCGTATTATCAGAAATGTGTAAAACATTTTTCATTGCCTCAATCATGTAACGTGTGGCCCTACTGGAAGTCACATTTGTCTCTTCACCGTCGACACTGGAGTCAGTATCCGTGTCGGCGTCTATATCTGCCATCTGAGGTAACGGGCGCTTTAGAGCCCCTGACGGCCTATGAGACGTCTGGACAGGCACAAGCTGAGTAGCCGGCTGTCTCATGTCAACCACTGTCTTTTATACAGAGCTGACACTGTCACGTAATTCCTTCCAACAGTTCATCCACTCAGGTGTCGACCCCCTAGGGGGTGACATCACTATTACAGGCAATCTGCTCCGTCTCCACATCATTTTTCTCCTCATACATGTCGACACAAACGTACCGACATACAGCACACACACAGGGAATGCTCTGATAGAGGACAGGACCCCACTAGCCCTTTGGGGAGACAGAGGGAGAGTTTGCCAGCACACACCAGGAGCGCTATATATATATATATATATATATATATATATATATATACACAGGGATAACCTTATATAAGTGTTTTTCCCCTTATAGCTGCTGTATCTTTTAATACTGCGCGTAATTAGTGCCCCCCTCTCTTTTTTAACCCTTTCTGTAGTGTAGTGACTGCAGGGGAGAGCCAGGGAGCTTCCCTCCAACGGAGCTGTGAGGGAAAATGGCGCCAGTGTGCTGAGGAGATAAGGCCGCCGAGAAGGGGGCGGAGCCTATCTCCCGTTTTTCTATGTATTCTGGCAGGGGTTAAATTCATCCATATAGCCCAGGAGCTATATGTGATGCATTTTTTGCCATCCAAGGTGTTTTTATTGCGTCTCAGGGCGCCCCCCCCCAGCGCCCTGCACCCTCAGTGACCGGAGTGTGAAGTGTGCTGAGAGCAATGGCGCACAGCTGCAGTGCTGTGCCCTACCTTGTTGAAGACAGGACGTCTTCTGCCGCCGATTTTCCGGACCTCTTCTGTCTTCTGGCTCTGTAAGGGGGCCGGCGGCGCGGCTCTGGGACCCATCCATGGCTGGGCCTGTGATCGTCCCTCTGGAGCTAATGTCCAGTAGCCTAAGAAGCCCAATCCACTCTGCACGCAGGTGAGTTCGCTTCTTCTCCCCTTAGTCCCTCGATGCAGTGAGCCTGTTGCCAGCAGGTCTCACTGAAAATAAAAAACCTAAAACTAAACTTTTCACTAAGCAGCTCAGGAGAGCCCCTAGTGTGCACCCTTCTCGTTCGGGCACAAAAATCTAACTTAGGCTTGGAGGAGGGTCATAGGGGGAGGAGCCAGTGCACACCAGGTAGTCCTAAAGCTTTACTTTTGTGCCCAGACTCCTGCGGAGCCGCTATTCCCCATGGTCCTTACGGAGTCCCCAGCATCCACTAGGACGTCAGAGAAATAGAATATGTATCAGAACGATAAGTATAAAAACAATGCACCACACTGATATGAACCACTGCAAGACAGTTAATAGTCCATGGTACCACAGATAATAATTAAAATGTCCACAGCTGAGGCATAGCTAGAGCTCCAATATAGGATGTTTAAGCACAAGCAGAGTGCTATTTTGTAACTCCAAAGGTGAACTGCTTGGTTATGAGGTATGCCGGTATGGTTTAAAGCAGATTTAGCTGAAGGTGAATTGTACAGCTCACTGAATGCTCAGTAGACCCTCAGAGCAGGCGCTTTGCTGTGCCCTCCCCACCGGCAAAGTTTAGCTCATCACTGACGCTTGCAGGTCTCAACATAGCTGACGCTCCTTAGAATGATCCACTGATTTGGGGTGGGAGCGGCGGTATCAGCAGTGTCCACAGGGACGGAGAGCACAACTCAGGATTTTGACGGGTTGACGATAAAAGGCAACCTCAAGCCTGTGGGTGGTCTGGACAACGTGCGGGCAGTGGATGGATCCCTTAAAGCGTTTCTCCGTGCTCACAGTTCATACGGTTTTATCAGAAGGTGATCAGGTGTGTTTAGCTGTCCATATTTAAAGTGCAGGTAACCAATCGGTAAGCAGCAGTAATTACTGGCCCACAGGTGCATATATAAGAAAACACACCAGGCGGTCAGCTTCAACATATCATACAGATTTATGTAAATCAGCACAGTTGTGGACATACATAAAAATAAACATCAATGGCAACAGTATTTTTTTTTACAACATAAAAAGATATATTACATAGCAAATTTCTTAGTTAGTTACTGTGGGGAGAGACATAGGTGAGGGAGTATTCTAAGTACAATGCTAGCAGAGTTCATACCACAGATGAGGCAAGCCTACTAATAGTAAGAGCAGATAGCTCAGTGGTCTAGTGCCTAGTACTGCGGAGCAGATAGTCTGGGGTTTAAATCCCACTATAGCTCCTTATATATATTTATTCTTATGTTTTGTTGTTTTTAGTTTTATTTAACCTTTTATATAAAATTCTACTCATATTTATACCAGACCCAACTTGACTTTGATGATAATACAGATAGGTAGAATATAGTGTATTGTAACATTTAAAATCCCAGTGTTAACTTTAGACCAGTGTTATTTTAAATCATTATAGTCAAGATAGTAATGGATTATCCTAGCTGCACACACCTAGGTGTGTGTGAATGATATTTCTGGCTCCTGTGCACTACTAACTGGATGATTTCATTATTTATGAAGGGCAACACTTCCAGACTAAAATTTCAGCTAGACTCCACAACAGTTGACTGCTGTGGAAAACTCTTCACCTTAGAATAAAATTTTATTCATCGAGCCAGGGTGTTCCCAGGGTTTTATATTCATAGACAAACGAAGATGAGAACAAGTACAAAGGTAAAGCACATGCCTGGAAAACTAATTGACTAATATATGCGTGTCAATAGTAGTGCGACCATAAAATAATAATACTATCCACATCTAGAAGCAATTGAAAATCATTTTGTCCTATCGAGGGATAGATGATAGCCTGGTTGGAATGCAATATCCCACTAAGACAATGTTACCCTATTGATATATTACGCGAGTAGATGCAGGGTGTTGATGGAGATACAGAGTATATAGATGGGGGTTAAATGGCACCCCCTGTTTAAATACTACATGCTGACATAGACGGATGGCAATTAGAAGCCTATAATAACAAACAATAAATCATAAAACTGTACAATGCTGTGGATGCACATGGAAGAAAGAAAATGGAAGGACTTAGATGTTATTCATTTCAACAGAATAATTCAGTCCATTTGGAAACAACGTGCCAGGGAGAAGATACAAAATGCTTCGCGTTTACATAGAAGATTGAATCTATCTCCCCCTCTTGCAGTGCTTTTCACATGTTCAACTCCTTGTATACTAATAACAGAGATGCTACTATTGTGTTTATGTTTTACATGTCGAACTAAACTATGTGTACTCGTACCTCGCCGAATGTTATTTTTGTGCTCTAGAAACCTAACATGTAAGCATCCTTGTGGTACGACCTTCATACTGTACCCCACATATGCATGTGATCACATAGATCACATAAGATGTGCGACAATTAATACTTTCTTGTATATCAAAGATGGTACCATATTAGTGAGATTTAATTTTGGTCCTTTTATCCACCATAGAACTGCAAGTGGAACATCTTCATTTCTTACATTTAAAAATACCTTTACCGTTTGAATATTTTCGTAGCCAAGTATCCTTATTAGTAAGTTTAGCATAGTTACATAGTTAATGAGGTTGAAAAGAGGCAAAATGCCCACCGGGTTCAACCTGTAATTTGTCTTAAGCCGAGTTCATTATTATGTCCCAATTGAAATAATGTTTTATGTTTGGTTATCAACTGTAAATCATGTTCCTCCCAGATTAAAAATGTCAATATTTTAAATACTATAACCTTGGATATCTTTTTCAGTCAGAAATGTATCCAATCCGTTTTTAAATGCATATATAGTGTCCGCCATTACCACCTTCACTGGCAGGGAATTCCAGATCCTTATTGCCCTAACAGTGAAGAACCCTTTCCTACGTAGCGTATGGAATTTTCTCTCCCCAAGACTCAGCAAGTGACCTCGCATCTTATACAGAGTTCTTTTAATAAACAATTCCTCTAATAACTCTGTAATTTCCTTTTATATATTTGAAGATATTGATAATGTCGCCTCTTTTCTAGTTTAGTTTCAACCTAGTGAGCCTTTCCTCATACTCCAGTCCCTCTAGCCCTTTAATAAATTTTGTAGCACGCCTTTGAATCCTTTCAAGTTCACAGATATATTTTTTTATAATGTGGTGCCCAAAATTGAGCACAATATTCCAGGTGCGGACGTAGCAATGATTTGTACAGCGGCAGGATTACACTCTCGTCCCTTGTCTCAATTCCCCGTTTTATGCACGCTAGCACCTTACTTGCCTTCTTTGCTGCACTTTGACATTGTGTACGGTTGTTTAGCCTATTATCAATGAGTACCCCCAAATCTTTTTCCAATACTGTTACCCCTAGATTTTCCCCGTTTAATATGTAGGTTGCAAGTTTGTTTTTGGTCCCGAAGTGCATAACTTTGCATTTTTCTATATTGAATCCCATTTTCCATTGCCACACCCAGATTTCAAGTTTAGATAAGTCGTTCTGTAGAGACTACACATCTATTTCCAAATTAATTACCTTACACAATTTAGTATCATCTGCAAAGAATGACACTGTGCTTTCCAGGCCTATTTCCAGGTCGTTGATAAATATGTTGAATAGTAGTGGCCCAAGTACAGACCCTTGTGGTATTCCGCTAACTACTGGTGCTCAGCTGAAGGACATCCCTTTGACCACTACTCGCTGTACCCTGTTATCCAGCCAATTACTTACCCATGTACAAATAGTTTTTCCTAGGCCAAGCTCCTTTAATTTGATGATCAATCTCCTGTGGGTCACTGTATTGAAGGCTTTTGCAAAATCTAAGTGTATACCACATCCACTGCTTTTCCTTGGTCAAGCTTGTCGCTCACTTCCTCATAGAAGCTAACTAAGTTAGTTTTACATGATCTGGCCCTTACAAACCCATGCTGGTTCTATCTTGGGATTTAAAATGACTAGGTGCTAGGAAAATTTGTAAGTTAGGTGCCTTTTTGAAGGTGACACAGGGTCTGTCATCTAGTTACTTTGAAAGTATTTTTATCTGTTTTTAAAATAGGATAGTTCTTTTGGATGATATGCTTGATCTCATTGGATAATGCCTTATATTTGGTTACAAATCTGGGCTGACAATTCATAATAAGAACAATATCTATTGTCTGTTTATATGACAAAAGTGATTACCTATCACAGCTCGGAGCTGCATCCAAAGCCTGCTTTGTAATGTCGGTAGGATAATTTTGCTCGCTAAATGCCAAGGTCAGTTCAGATATTTGTGTTTTAAATTGCTCAATATTCGAACAGTTTCACCTAAGTCTGAGATACTGACTTTTTGGTATGTTATTAAGCCAAGGACGATGATGACAGCTGTGGTAATTAAGGAAGTTGTTAGTGTCCACCTCTTTTCTAAAGGTGGATGTATTGATACTGTTATCTTCAACAGAGCGATATCCAAAAAAGTAATAAGTGAAGTGTGTACAGTGCTCATGAATGATAATCCATGTTTTAGTGTTGAGATGTGCCAAAAAGAGAGCAGCTTGGTGTGTATCCCCATCCCAAATAAAGAAACTGTCATCAATGTATCTTCCATAGAGCACCAGGTTCGCTTTATATGGACCCTCCCAGACATAAGTGTCCTCCAGCTGGCCCATATATATGTTAGCTAGACTGAGGGCGAACCTGGTGCCCATGGCCACACCGAGGACCTGCCTGTAAAATTTATTATCAAACGTGAAATAATTTTGAGTCATTATGAGATTCACAGCTTCCAAAATAAATCGACATTTACTATTATCAAGTGATTTATCTGTACTTAACATAAGCTCAAGTGCCTCTAGCCCTAACTTGTGAGGTATATTAGTATAAAGAGACTTCACGTCACAAGTCATAAATAAATATTTGCATTGATTCATATCAGTGTGATGCATTGTTTTTATACTTATCGTTCTGATATATATTCTATTTTTTAGATTACAATTTTTATTAGATTATATTCTTGAATAAAACTGTATATGCATAATTATTTGCAAGTATAGACTTGAGAGGTCAACTGAAGCTTTAAGTATTTACAAAGCAATGGGCACTGTCTTTGCATAGGGTACCTGTTTTATCTTCACAATTAAGAGAAAAAAAAACAAAAAGTAAAACACTAACAGTTAAAAAGGTAGCAATAAATGTAGGCAAGCACCTACCTGGAACGAGGCATCTCCCAAAATACCCAGTCATTCCCGGCAACTGCTCCTACTTTGAACGCATTTCTTAAGCACCAGTCTGCAGACATAAGGGGCATCTGCATGGACTCAAGAGACAGAATCGCTTGATTTGTTGTCAGCTCATAGAACCGTATGGTGCCAGACTTCTCTGCTACCATCAGCTGGAGGAAAGGAGTAATATTGGTTATGCAAGAATACATATAAAACCTTAACAGGAGTACATATAACAGAACAACCTACCCCCCATAACTATATGTGCTTAAATACACTACTGTATATATTGAATGCTGCACTATCCCAGCATAATAATAGGTATATTAATTTTCAGCACTAGCATGCTATTAGGCAATTACAGTAAACAGACAAATACCTTAAAAGCTTCTTCTGGATGCCACGCGACACTCATGCCTGGGGAACGCAGCATAAATTTAGCAATTTGGTTTCCTACTAAATCCCAGATTCTAAAATGGAAAATAAACAAAAAATAAGATTTTACTCACCGGTAAATCTATTTCTCGTAGTCCGTAGTGGATGCTGGGGACTCCGTAAGGACCATGGGGAATAGACGGCTCCGCAGGAGACTGGGCACATCTAAGAAAGATTTAGGACTATCTGGTGTGCACTGGCTCCTCCCCCTATGACCCTCCTCCAAGCCTCAGTTAGGAACTGTGCCCGGAAGAGCTGACACAATAAGGAAGGATTTTTGAATCCCGGGTAAGACTCATACCAGCCACACCAATCACACCATATAACACGTGATAGGAACCCCGGTTAACAGTATGATAACAAAATGGAGCCTCTGAAGAGATGGCTCACAACAAAAACCCGATTTTTGTAACAATAACTATGTACAGGTATTGCAGACAAACCGCACTTGGGATGGGCGCCCAGCATCCACTACGGACTACGAGAAATAGATTTACCGGTGAGTAAAATCTTATTTTCTCTGATGTCATAGTGGATGCTGGGGACTCCGTAAGGACCATGGGGATTATACCAAAGCTCCCAAACGGGCGGGAGAGTGCGGATGACTCTGCAGCACCGAATGAGAGAATTCCAGGTCCTCCTCAGCCAGGGTATCAAATTTGTAGAATTTTGCAAACGTGTTTGCCCCCGACCAAGTAGCTGCTCGGCAAAGTTGTAAAGCCGAGACCCCTCGGGCAGCCGCCCAAGATGAGCCCACCTTCCGTGTGGAATGGGCTTTTACAGATTTAGGCTGCGGTAAGCCTACTGCAGAATGCGCCAGCTGAATAGTGCTACAAATCCAGCGCGCAATAGACTGCTTAGAAGCAGGAGCACCCAGCTTGTTGGGTGCATACAGGATAAACAGCGAGTCAGTCTTTCTGACTCCAGTCGTCCTGGAAATATAAATTTTTAGGGCCCTGACTACGTCCAGCAACTTGGAATCCTCCAAGTCCCTAGTAGCCGCAGGCACTACAATAGGTTGGTTCAAGTGAAAAGCTGAGACCACCTTTGGGAGAAACTGAGGACGAGTCCTCAATTCTGCCCTATCCATATGGAAAATCAGATAAGGGCTTTTACAAGACAAAGCCGCCAATTCTGAAACCCGCCTGGCCGACGCCAAGGCCAACAGCATGACCACTTTCCACGTGAGATATTTTAAATCCACAGTCTTAAGTGGTTCGAACCAATGTGATTTCAGGAATGCCAAAACCACATTGAGATCCCAAGGTGCCACTGGGGGCACAAAAGGAGGCTGAATATGCAGTACTCCTTTGACAAAAGTCTGAACTTCGGGCAGAGAAGCCAGTTCTTTTTGGAAGAAAATCGACAGAGCCGAAATCTGGACCTTTATGGACCCCAATTTGAGGCCCAACGTCACCCCTGCTTGCAGGAATCGACCCAGTTGAAATTCCTCCGTCGGGGCCTTCATGGCCTCACACCAAGCAACATATTTTCGCCAAATGCGGTGATAATGTCTTGCGGTGACATCCTTCCTGGCTTTGATCAGGGTAGGGATGACTTCCTCCGGAATACCCTTTTCCTTCAGGATCCGGTGTTCAACCGCCATGCCGTCAAACGCAGCCGCGGTAAGTCTTGGAACAGACAGGGTCCCTGCTGCAGCAGGTCTTGTCTGAGCGGCAGAGGCCTAGGGTCCTCTGTAAGCATCTCTTGAAGTTCCGGGTACCAAGCTCTTCTTGGCCAATCCGGAACCACGAGTATGGTTTTCACTCCTCGCCTTCTTATTATTCTCAGTACCTTGGGTATGAGAGGTAGAGGAGGAAACACATAAACCGACTGGTACACCCATGGTGTCACTAGAGCGTCCACCGCTATCGCCTGAGGGTCTCTTGACCGGGCACAATATCTTTTCAACTTCTTGTTGAGGCGGGACGCCATCATGTCTACCTGTGGTTTTTCCCACCGGTTGACCAGCATTTGGAAGACTTCTGGATGAAGTCCCCATTCTCCCGGGTGGAGGTCGTGCCTGCTGAGGAAGTCTGCTTCCCAGTTGTCCACTCCCGGAATGAACACTGCCGTCAGTGCTAACACATGATTCTCTGCCCATCTGAGAATCCTTGTGGCTTCTGCCATCGCCATCCTGCTTCTCGTGCCGCCCTGTCTGTTTACATGGGCGACCGCCGTGATGTTGTCTGACTGGATCAGTACCGGCTGGTTTTGAAGCAGGGGTCTTGCCTGGCTTAGGGCATTGTAAATGGCCCTTAGCTCCAGGATATTTATGTGAAGAGAAATCTCCTGATTTGACCACAGTCCTTGGAAATTTCTTCCCTTTGTGACTGCCCCCCAGCCCCGAAGGCTGGCATCCGTGGTCACCAGGACCCAGTCCTGTATTCCGAATCTGCGGCTCTCTAGTAGATGAGCCCTCTGAAGCCACCACAGCAGCGACACCCTGGTTCTGGCCGATAGGGTTATCCGCTGTTGCATCTGGAGATGGGACCCGGACCATTTGTCCAACAGGTCCCACTGGAACGTCCTTGCGTGGAACCTTCCGAATGGAATTGCTTCGTACGAAGCTACCATTTTTCCCAGGACTCGTGTGCATTGATGTACAGACACTTTTCCTGGTTTTAGAATGTCTCTGACCAGAGATGACAATTCCTCGGCTTTTTCCAGTGGAAGAAACACTCTTTTCTGGTCTGTGTCCAGAATCATTCCCAGGAACAGAAGACGTGTCGTCGGGACCAGCTGTGACTTTGGAATGTTTAGAATCCAGCCGTGCTGTTGTAGCACTTCCTGAGAAAGTGCCACCCCCACTATCAACTGTTCTTTGGACCTCGCCTTTATCAGGAGAACGTCCAAGTACGGGATAATTAAAACTCCCTTCTTGCGAAGGAGTATCATCATTTCGGCCATTACCTTGGTAAAGACCCTCGGTGCCGTGGATAACCCGAATGGCAGCGTCTGGAACTGATAGTGACAGTCCTGTACCACAAATCTGAGGTACTCCTGGTGCGGAGGGTAAATGGGGACATGCAGGTACGCATCCTTGATGTCCAGGGATACCATGTAATCCCCCTCCTCCAGGCTCGCAATAACCGCCCTGAGCGATTCCATCTTGAACTTGAACCTTTTGATATAAGTGTTCAAGGTTTTTAAATTTAAGATGGGTCTCACCGAACCGTCCGGTTTCGGTACCACAAACATTGTGGAGTAGTAACCCTTTCCTTGCTGAAGGAGGGGTACCTTGACGATCACTTTCTGTGAATACAGTTTTTGAATAGCCACCAACACTGCCTCCCTGGCAGAGGGAGTTGCCGGCAAGGCAGATTTTAGGAAACGGCGGGTGGGAGACGTCTCGAATTCCAGCCTGTACCCCTGAGATACTACTTGTAGGACCCAGGGATCCACTTGTGAGAGAGCCCACTGTGTGCTGAAAACCTTGAGACGTGCCCCCACCGTTCCCGATTCCGCCTGAGCAGCCCCAGCGTCATGCTGTGGACTTACCGGACGCAGGGGAGGACTTCTGCTCCTGGGAACTAGCTGTGTGTTGCAGCTTTTTCCCCCTTCCTCTGCCCCTCGGCAGAAAGGATGAGCCTCTAGCCCGCTTGTTTTTCTGGGGCCGAAAGGACTGTACCTGATAATACGGTGCTTTCTTTTGCTGTGGGGTAGCCTGTGGCAAAAAAGTCGATTTCCCAGCAGTAGCTGTGGAAACGAGGTCTGAAAGACCTTCCCCAAAAAGTTCCGCCCCTTTATAGGGTAAAACTTCCATGTGCCGCTTAAAGTCGGCATCACCTGACCATTGCCTAGTCTGGCGGCAATGGACATAGCACTTATTTTTGATGCCAGCCGGCAAATATCCCTCTGCATCACGCATGTATAAAACCGCGTCTTTTATATGGTCAATCGTTAGCAAAATATTGTCCCTATCCATGGTATCAATGTTTTCCGACAGGGAGTCTGACCACGCAGCAGCAGCACTGCACATCCAAGCTGATGCAATAGCGGGTCTCAATATAATGCCAGTGTGTGTGTATATAGCTTTTAGGGTACTTTCCAGCTTTCTATCAGCAGGTTCTTTTAGGGCAGCCGTATCCGGAGACGGTAGTGCCACCTTCTTTGATAAGCGTGTCAATGCTTTATCTACCCTAGGGGGTGTTTCCCAGCGTGACCTATCCTCTGGCGGGAAAGGGTACGCAGCCATTAACCGTTTAGAAATTATCAATTTCTTATCTGGGGAAGTCCACGCTTCCTCACACACCTCATTTAATTCCTCAGATGCAGGAAAAACTACTGGTAGTTTCTCACCAAACATAATACCCTTTTTTGTGGTACCTGGGGTATCATCAGAAATGTGTAAAACATTTTTCATAGCCTCAATCATATAACGGGTGGATCTATTGGAGGGTACACTCGTCTCATCATCGTCGACACTGGAGTCGGTATCCGTGTCGACATCTGTATCTGTCATCTGAGGTAGCGGGCGTTTTATAGCCCCTGATGACATTTGAGACGCTTGGACAGGCACAAGCTGAGTAGCCGGCTGTCCTATGTCGTCAAACCTTTTATGTAAGGAGCTGACACTGTCACGTAATTCCTTCCATAAGTCCATCCACACTGGTGTCGACCCCGCAGGGGGTGACATCACATTCACAGGCATTTGCTCCGCCTCCACATCATTATCCTCATCATACATGTCGACACAGCAGTACCGACACACAGCAGACACACAGGGAATGCTCTTACAGAGGACAGGACCCCACAAAGCCCTTTGGGGAGACAGAGGGAGAGTATGGCAGCACACACCAGGGCGCTATATAACACAGGGATATCACTATACAGAGTGTTTTCCCCTATAGCTGCCTATAATATATATATATACTGCACCTAAATTGTGCCCCCCCTCTTTTTTTTACCCTTTCTGTAGTGCAGGACTGCAGGGGAGAGCCAGGGAGCTTCCTTCCAGCGAAGCCGTGAGGGAATAATGGCGCCAGTGTGCTGAGGGAGTTGGCTCCGCCCCTTTTTTGGCGGGCTTTCTCCCGCTATTTTATCGTTTCTGGCAGGGGTTAATATACACCTATATAGCCTCTGGGGCTATATATGGTGTTAGTTTTGCCAGCCAAGGTGTTATTATTGCTGCTCAGGGCGCCCCCCCCCCCCAGCGCCCTGCACCCATCAGTGACCGCAGTGTGTGGTGTGCATGAGGAGCAATGGCGCACAGCTGCAGTGCTGTGCGCTACCTTGGAGAAGACAGAAGTCTTCAGCCGCCGATTTTCCGGACCACCTTCTTGTTTCTGGCTCTGTAAGGGGGACGGCGGCGCGGCTCCGGGAACGGACGACGAGGTCGGGTCCTGTGTTCGATCCCTCTGGAGCTAATGGTGTCCAGTAGCCTAAGAAGCCCAAGCTACCACCACTTAGGTAGGTTCGCTTCTTCTCCCCTTAGTCCCTCGTTGCAGTGAGCCTGTTGCAAGCAGGACTCACTGAAAATAAAAAACCTAAACTATACTTTCTTCTAGGAGCTCAGGAGAGCCCCTAGTGTGCATCCAGCTCAGCCGGGCACAGAAATCTAACTGAGGCTTGGAGGAGGGTCATAGGGGGAGGAGCCAGTGCACACCAGATAGTCCTAAATCTTTCTTAGATGTGCCCAGTCTCCTGCGGAGCCGTCTATTCCCCATGGTCCTTACGGAGTCCCCAGCATCCACTAGGACGTCAGAGAAATAATAATGAAGAAATACAATGTTGAACAAAAGATTCTAAAACAGTGTGCCAGAGTACATATCGGTATGTCATCACAAAGCCAGGCTGTCGCAAGTGTCCACAGTCCAGACGCACAGAGTTGCAGTGTCTCAGAAATGTCTTGACAAGGCATTGGACGTTCATGAGCATTGACTACGCATGCAGAGATGGCAGGTTTTAAGGGCGTGTCACAGGTGTGTCACTGAAATGGTTGTGATCTCACACATATTTGTCGAGTACAAAACATCAGAATAAAGACTTGGGAGTCTACTCATAAAGCATGGAAAAAAAAGAGTGGAGAAGTGAGCCTGTGGAGAAGTTGACCATGGCAATCAATCAGCTGCTCCGTACAATTGTATATTGTGCAAATTAAAAAAGTTACTTCAATGCAGATTGGTTGCCATGGGCAACTTCTCCACAGGCTCACTTCTCCACACTTTTCACTGCTCATGAATAGACCCCTTGGTTTTCAAATTGAAAAGGAGACTGGTTCATTATTCTTGCATGTTTTGTTCCCACCTAGCGACATTTAGAGGGTATGTTCTTGTCAGCACAATGCTGATCACATTTATATGCGACTTAAAGTATTTTAACGTTGTTGGCATTAGAATTGTAAACATACTGCTTTCAAAGTATGTTTACAGGGGATGTGGTCAAAATCCTGGCAGTCGGAAGACCAGCAGCAGCATCCCGATGGACAGATTCCTGCCGACAAGTAGTGATGTCAGGGTTAGGCATACGAGAGAGAGGGTAAGACTAGGTAAGGGTGGGGTTAGGTTAGAGTTAGGCTGCGGGGGGGGGGGGGGGGGATATGACCGGTCAGGCTGCGGGTGGGTTAGGGGTTGGGTTAAAATACTTACCAGAATACGTCAGGATTCTGTCGTTTACAGTTATACTGCAGACAGTGTTAAAACCGGTAAATCCTTTCCTCTTAGTCCGTAGAGGATGCTGGGGTCACATCAAGAACCATGGGGTATAGACGGGATCCGCAGGAGACATGGGCACTTTAAGACTTTGAATGGGTGTGCACTGGCTCCTCCCTCTATGCCCCTCCTCCAGACTCCAGTTATAGGAACTGTGCCCAGGGAAACGGACATTTCGAGGAAAGGATTTATTGTTAAACTACGGTGAGCATCTTACCAGCTCACACCTCAAGCATGCCGCAGAACGTGGCATTCAACAGAATACAAGCCAACGGCATGAACAATTGCAACACCAGGCTGACAAGAAACGTAACACAACACATATGTAACCACAAATAATCACTGCAGATACAGTACGCACTGGGACGGGCGCCCAGCATCCTCTACGCACTAAGAAAAGGATTTACCGGTAGGTATTAAAATCCTATTTTGTCATACGTCCTAGAGGATGCTGGGGTCACATCAAGAACCATGGGGTTATACCAAAGCTCTAGAATGGGCGGGAGAGTGCGGACGACTCTGCAGTACCGAATGACCAAACGTAAGGTCAACATCGACCAAGGTATTAAAACCGTAAAACTTAGCCAACTTGTTTGCTAAATAGCTGCCCAGCAAAGTTGCAATGCTGAGACTCCCCGGTTAAACCGCCCTGGACGAGCCCACCTTTCTAGTAGAATTTGCCTTCACCTATTTCGGTAACGGCAAACCTGCCGTGAGATGAGCATGCTGAATCGTACCACAGATCCAGCGTGCAACGGTCTGCTTAGAAGCAGGACACCCAATCTTGTTGGGAGCAAACAGGACAAACAGAGCCTGTGTTCCTAAACGAAGCCGTCCTGGCGACATAAATTTTCAAAACTCTGACCACATGCAGAGACTTTGACTCAGCGAAGGCATCGGTAGCCACAGGCACCACAATAGGTTGGTACATGTGGAAAGAAGAAACCACCTTCAGTAGAAATTGTTGACGAGTTTCCAACTCTGCTCTATCTTCATGGAAGATCAAATAAGGTCTCTTGGGAGACAAAGTCGCTAACTCCTCCTTACTTAAAGGTTCAAACCAATGTGATTGAAGGACTGCAACACCCCATTAAGATCCCATGGTGCCACTGGGGCACAAATGGAGGTTGGATGTGCAACACGCCCTTCACGACAGTCTGAACTTCTGGAAGGGAGTCCAATTTATTCTGAAAGAAACCCGATAAGGGCGATTTTAATTGAGCCCAAGTTTAGGCCCGCATCCACACCTGCTTGTAGAAAATGGAGAAAACGTCCTAGCTGAAAACTCTGCCGTAGGAGTCTTCTTGGATTCACAACAAGAAACGCATTTTCTCTAGATACGGTAGTAATGTTTAGACGTTACCCCTCTTCTAGCCCGAATAAGTGTGGAGAACTAATTCCGTGGGAATACCCTTACGGACTAGGATTTGGCGGTCAACCGCCATGTCGTCAAACGTAGCCGCGGTAAGTCCTAATACACGCACGGCCCCTGCCACAACAGGTCCTCGTGCAAAAGGAAAAAAACAGGGTGTCACAGTCCGGCGGATCGGGTTCCGGGACCAGCGGTACTTACCTGTCCGGACGCTCTGGCGTGGTCCCTCCGGTGGGGGTGCGGGCTGCTGGCGAGGGGCACGACTTGCAGGCATATCTGGGAGGAGAGGTCTCAGAGGCAGCAGCAAACGTTTGTGCAGCTTCCAGCTGCAGAGGTATGGGATGGGCGTCGCCGCCTTGAAAGGATCAGCTAATCTAAAACACTCAGTCACCTGCAAGGTTTGCAAAACCAATGGGAAACAGTCTGCAGGTATAAATCTGGGGATTTCTGGGTAAGAAATCGCCAGTGCAACGTCTCTCACACAGGTGTGTGTGTGTGTGTGTGTGTGTCAATCTGCGCTGCACAGCCTTGAATCTACAGCATTCTGTTCCAGTTTCTCTGCAAGTTCCTAGAATTCCAGGCTTCTTCACTTCACTGACTGAATCCTCAGTTCTCAGCTCCAGCATAATCTTCTCAGAAGTCCTATGAAAAAGACTTTTATCCAGCCTGCCCGGTTTATCCTGTGGAAAGCTACCGACACTGAAACCCAAGCCACAACTCCGGATATTCAAAATCCAAGCCCCGTGACACAGGGATCTCCTATGAGTAATTCCTGAGATCTGGATACCAAGCTCTCCTTGGCCAGTCTGGTACCATGAGGCTCGCTCGAATTTCCTTTTTATGATCCCAGAACTTTTGGAACGAGAGAAAACGTAGGGAATACATATACCGACGGTGTCACCAGAGCATTCACTGTTCCTGTTTGAGGGTCCCTTGACCTGGAATTCTGAAGCTTCTTGTTGAGACGAGATGTCATCATTCCTACTTGAGGAAATCCTAACGACATGTCACCTCTTCGAAGACTACTTGGAGGAGGTCTCCCCCCTCCTGGATGGAGATCGTGTCTGCTGAGGAAGTCTGCTTCCCAGTTGACCACTCTTGGAACGAACATCGCCGACAGAGCGCTTGTATGTTTTTCCGCCCAGCGGAAAATCCTTGTGGTTTCTGCCATTGCTGTTCTGCTTTTCGTTTGTAGAAAACCGTTGTAAACGGCCCTTAACTCTAGACCGTTTATGTGGTGACAAGTTTTCTAAATTGACCAACTTCCTTGGAAGTTTTCCCCCTGTGTGACTGCCCCCCCGCCTCAGGAGGCTTGCATCTGTGGTCGCTAGGATCCAGTCCTGGATCTCGAACCTGCGCCCCTCTAGGAGGTGAGAACTGCGCAGCCACCACAGGAGTGAGATTCTGGTCTTGGAAGACAGGATTATCCTCCGGTGTATGTGTAGGTGGGAACCGGACCACTTGTCCAACAGGTCCCACTGGAACACCCTGGCATGGAACCTGCCAAACTGAGTGGCCTCGTAGGCCACAACCATCTTTTTCAGCAACCGAATGTATTGATGAATTGACACTCTTGCTGGTCTCGGAATTTGTTTGACCAGACTCTGGATCTCCAGAGCCTTTTCCACTGGAAGAAAAAACTCTGTAGTTCTGTGTCTAGTATTATTCCCAAAACCGACAACCGCGTCATTGGGACCAACAGTGATTCCGGCAAATTCAGGAGCCAACCATGTTGTTGAAGAACTGTCAGGGAGAGTGCAATGTTTTGCACCAACTGGTTCCTTGACCTCGCCGTTATCAGGAGACCGTCCCAGTACGGGATAATTGTGACTCCTTACTAGCGACGGAGAACCATCATTACCGCCATCACCCTGGTGAAAATCCTTGGAGCCGTGGACAGACCAAACGGCAACGTCTGAAATTGGTGATGACAACCCTGAATTGCAAACCTCAGGTAAGCCTAATGCGGAGGAAAATGGAATTAGGTCTCCTTTATGTCTACTGAGACCATGAAAAAAACTCCTTTTTCTAGATTGGAAATCACTGCCTTGAGAGATTCCATCTTGGATTTGAATTTCTTTAAGTAGAAATTGAGGGATTTCAGATTTAGGATTGGTCTGACCGAGCCGTCTGGCTTCGGGACCACAAAGAGGCTTGAATAAAAGCCTTTTCCCTGTTGTGACAGGGGAAATCAGGCCAATGACCTGATCCTGATACAACCTTTGTATTGCGTCGCATACTACCGCCCCGTCCGGAGGAGAATCGGTAATTTGAAAAATTGGTGAGGGGAAACGTCTGGAAACTCCAGAATGTACCCTTGGGACACTATTCGTAAAAACCCCTGGGTCCAGGTCCGTTCCAGGACTGACTGAAGAGTTTTAGACGTGGTCCCACCGGTGTGGGCTCCCGCAAGAGAGTCCCAGCATCATGTGGTGGATGTGGCAGAAAATAGAGGATGATTTCTTCTCCTGTGATCTTGAAGAGGTTGCGGACCTCTTCCCTTTTCTCCTTCCTCTACCTGCAAAGAAAGGGGAATCTGTATGTATTGGGCCGAAATGACTGCATCCGACAATGATGTGTCATCATCCGTTGTGAGGGAACATAGGGCAAGAAGGTAGACTTACCAGCGGCAGCTGTCGAGATCAAATTAACTAGGCCGTCACCAAACCAGGCTTCACCTTCATAGGGAAGAGACTCCATTTCTTCTTGGAGTCAGCATCAGCATTGCATTGGTGAATCCACAACGCCCTCCTAGCCGAAACCGCCATGGAATTGGCCCGTGAACCCAAGAGTCCTATATCCCTTGCAGTCGCACGAAATTATGCTGCAGTGTCCTTGATATGACCCAACGTATGGAGTATCCCATCTCTTCCCAGGGTATCTACATCGGATGACAAGGTACCCGACCATTTTTTAATACAACTACTCCCCCATGCGCATGTAATGGCAGGTCTAACTAACGTACGCGTGGACACATAACTAGAATATAACGTAGCTTCCTGCATACGATCCGCTGGACTTGTGACAGGGCCCCGTGCAGAACAGGGGGTGACTCCCACTTTATTCTGTCCGTGGCAGGAAAAGAATAAACAATCAGAATCCTCTTGAGGATTTGAAACCATCTTGTCAGGGCTGACCCAGACTTTCTCACACAGAGCGCTCAGCACATGAGAAGGAGGAACGATACCTCAGCTTTCAATATAAATATATATATATACATACATACATACATACATACATACATACATATATATACATATATATATATATATATATATATATATATATATATCTCCACACATAGACCCTTTTGTCAGGAACAGCCAGAGTCCTCAGTGACGTCCTTAATGTGCACTAATCATGTGCTGAATGCTCTTTTTTTTGTGTGTGGATCTAATCAGGAAACATTATGGTCGACATAGGAAACCGTATCCGTGTCGATATCAGGGAGTAGTAACTGGGCACAATAACCTTTTTGCGAGCCCGAGGGGTCTGAGGGAAATATAGCTATGAACAGGACATCCTCCATAGATATTTCTATGCCTGTGTTTGGGACACAGATGTATGCAACCTTACTAAATATATATATATATATATATATATATATATATATATATACACACACACACACACACATATATACCCTTTCTGATATGCATCACATTATCATGCAAATGTTTTTACCCAGTCAGATATTGGTGGTGCCTACATGGCCACCCACACACGTCTGTGTCCCTAATATAGTTTTCTCTTGGGAAAAACATTCAGCCACCGACGTGTCGACACACATGTACCAAGTACCATAAGGAGCCGGCGGTGCCGACAGGGTCACTCCCACAGCCGTTTGTGGGAGAGCACTCAGCCTCAGACATGCCGACACACGTGTACCAAACACCCACCAACACACCGGGCATATAGGGGACAGACCCACAGTAAAGTCTGTCATAGAGACACAGAGGAAGTTTGCCAGCCCACAACCCAGCGCCTAATCACTGGTTCTAAAACACTAAGGAATGCTCCAGACCTGCAGCGCTTTTATATAAAATATATATATTGCACCAATATTTCTGTGCCCCCCCTGTTTTGCACCCTGATATTTATTCAGAAGTGTGAGGAAGGACCAGCGTGTCTGCAGCCTGTGCAGAGAAAATGGCGCTGAGCTGTGTGAGCCGAGAGGACTAAGCTCCGCCCCCTCAATGGTGCGCTTCAGTCCCGCTTTTTTCAACTAAATATTTATACTGGCGGGGGTTAGGACAGTGCCTAGGCACCTATGTCCCCTCTTGCCAGTCTTATTTTGAGGTTTATATGCTGCCCAGGGCGCACGCGCTCGCCCCCTCCCCCGCGCCCTGCAGTGCTGCTGTGTGTGGGAGCATGGCGCGCTGCATGCGATCGCTGTGCGGTACCTCATAAGCCGTCACTGAAGTCTTCTTTTCTTCTTCTACTCACCTGTCTTCTGACTTCTAGCTCTGCAAGGGGGGTGACGGCCGGCTCTGGGAACGAGCATCTAGGCGTACCTAGCGATCAGACCCTCAGGAGCTAATGGCGTCCTGTAGCTAAGAAAAAAACTCACTAGAAGTAGGTCTAACTTCTCTCCCCTAAGTCCCACGAAGCAGGGAGACTGTTGCCAGCAGTTCTCCCTGAAAATAAAAAACCTAACATAAGTCTTTTTCAGAGAAACTCAGTAGAGCTCCTCAGAGTGCATCCAGTCTGCCTGGGCACATATTCTAAACTGGAGTCTGGAGGAGGGGCATAGAGGGAGGAGCCAGTTCACACCCATTCTAAGTCTTAAAGTGCCCATGTCTCCTGCGGATCCCGTCTATACCCCATGGTTCTTGATGTGACCCCAGCATCCTCTAGGACGTATGAGAAAATACTTTAACTAGTGTTGTGACTGGGTTGACATAGTGGTATTAGGATTATGGTGTCTGCAATGTTCTGGTCAACACAACGTACCCAACTCTCACAGAGCACCCTGCAGTGAACAGCAATCTTTTTTCCGTTTGTGTAAGCGTATGTGGGCACTTTAGCTTCAATGTGCAGCCTCTTCTCTATCCTTTTTACCTGTGTACATAACCATCCTTGCGCATGTCATGGAGAAGTTCTGACAACTCTACGGCAGAGACTTCATAAAAGTAATCATATTTCTGCTACAACATACTCTCAAGAATGAAATACACAGCAGTAATGCTGAAAAACAATGGTAACTAAGTAACGCATGCAAAGGAGTCCAGTTTACAATGTGCTTAGAGCACGTTTATTAATGATCTCATAGCTAGAGCTTTGGGAAAAAAAAACACACACACACACACACACACACACACACACACAATGTGCAAATATGGGTATTAGGAAATGTTTTGCAGAGAAAGGACTGTTTTACTATGTATATTTTGTTTCTGCGTCTTTCAAGATTCATTTTAAAACAAGAGGCTGAAGATATGCATAAGAGGCATCATCCCGTGGTGTCTCAGCAGTATAAATTAGGGAAAATTTAAAACCATTCCAAGAAATATTCCACTCATTCTGCATTTGGTAGAGGAATTTAGCTGGCAGAATTTGGCAATGCCGTGCGTAATGCCTATTTATTTTGCTAGGTGAAGAACGGAGCTATTAGTTTTGTTCCATGAAGACTTCAGCCTTTTTTATATCCTAACCATACCAGAAAAAAAGGGACTTGACCAGGTTGTCGTCCCAGCTCTATTAACAGACCAGAAATTCTGTGAAATGCTACTTATAAAAACGGCGGCAAATACCGGAACAGCAAATCAAAAAAAAAAGAGAACATGAAGATAGTGGGCCTGATTTAGACATGCACGCTAATGCGCTCGCAGGTGCGATCCCTTATGCAGCTAATGTGTGAAATTATGCTAATTCTGTAACCACCTGAAAATATACTGAGATGACCACCTGCAGCTTTGCAGATCCAAGCAACTATGTACAAATACGCACGGGCGGTAGCAAATCCTTTGAGTAATCCTATGGCCCCCACAGAATGGCTGCTGGAAAGGAGATTCTGGTGCCATGTTTTCTGCGTATAAGATTGCCGTTGTAGTCTGAAACATCTGAAAACTGCTGCGACACACCAGCGTTTTTCCTGCCATTTCCATTACCTCCCTTAAAAGGTCCCTGACTGACAATCACTTGACAGTCAGGGCAAGTCAGGGAGAATAAATCCTCACTGTGAATGACATCGCTAAGGTACCTTAGCGCATGTGCCGTGCAACCGTGAAGCATGTGCAGTTGTATAATAATCCACTCAACTCTGCAAATATCAGACTTGCAAATGACTCAAATCAGGACGTGTCAGTAAAAAATGAATAATTGCCCATTTGATTGATGGTCCTCAATACGGTGCTCAGGGGGCTTAAGAGATGTGGGAGAACTGAAGAGCAGAGCAGCATGATCTTAAAGGAAGTACATCCAACTGCCGTGGTGTCCAGGGGAAATTTGTGTTCAGCAGGTGTCCATTGGAGTTTGAGCGAGCAGAGGGTGTACAGTGCTTAGATCAAGTAGGCTTCCTAGGACCCGTCTTTGTAAAGAAATCTACTAATCAGTCTATACCAGTGATTTTCAACCTTTTTTTTTTTTACTCGCGGCACACCGAACAATATTTTAAAATTGCCAAGGCACACCATCAGTTCCCCACAGAAAACAAAACACACACATTGGCCCTCACAATAAAAACAATCACATTGCTCCCCACATAAAACCTATTGCTCCACACATGAATTATTCACATTGTTCCCCCCATAAATCCATATTCTCCCCACATAAATCCTATTTGAAATCCTATTGTTCCCCACAGGAGAAATAAAATAACAAATATTATTATAAACTGTCCTCCTTCCTGTCCCTCAATGGCGGGGATTGTAAATAGTGGAGTTCTGCGAATACTGAGCAGCGGGCAGTCAGGCAGGTGTGGGTGGGAAGGAAAGCTGTGTATGCAGGCGGGAACTGGAAAACGTGTATGCAGGCGGGTGGGCTGGCTGGGTGGTGAGACGCAGCGGCTGTGACCTATGATATCACATCGTTTTCAAGGCATAGGTCATAGCCGGAGCACGACTGATCCCCTAAGAAGAGCCCGGGCCAACAGTTCACTCTGACGGTGCAGGAAGCTGCTCTGGCTCCGCGGCACACTGGTTGAAAAAGCCTGCTCTATACGTACAGCAGCAGGATCTAATTGCCGGAGACTGCAGTCAGAGTTTAAACCTTTTGAGTATCCCCCAAGACAGCAAAATTGGCAAAATCCCCATCGTGTTTTGCAACCCATTCATACCACACACACCAAGTTAGTAATAGTGTATGTCTGCTAGACATATGCAGTTACACACTCCTCATACTAAATAAATTCTACTTCAACATTACATAGCAAAAGAGAGGCAGAGATTACTCTAGTGATAGAAGCTTTAGTGTGACTGTCTACCCTGCACAGACTGTTTTGCATGATTAATATGGGAGGCAGCCACTCAGATGTCCCTGCACCTATGTACACTATTTATTGCTGCCTTACTCCTCAACATGTGGCCACCAACCGTAACACAATATCTGAGCTGCTTTGAAAATCTCTTATCAATAATAATTATATGTGGCACTCAAATACTTTGCAGGTGGCTGTGCCTAATTACTTGACTGTCTAAGTGCATACACACTTGCAGAGAAAATGAGCAACGTCGCTCATTTTCACCCTTCCTGAACGACGTCGCTCATTTCCTCGGCAAGTCTGTTTGCCGCCGCTGACCAGCGATGCGTGGCCCCACGGGTCATTAACGACCCTCGCTGTCGGCCGTGCAATCTGGACTGTCATTCAAGAGCTGCCTGCATGGCCTGAAAGCTGCGTTATGTCACTGAGCGATGTGAACGTCATGTCGCTCAGTGTGAATGCCCGGCCGCCCTGCCCAGGAGGTGGAAACACTAGGCGACGTCGCTCATCAAGCATGTCGCCTAGTGTGTATCCATCTTTACAGAATAACTACTGTACACAAGCAGAGCAAGGATTGGATAGTAGAAATGCTGAGGGGTGAAAGTGAGATGTTGGCAGAAGCACTGCGCTAGAGACCAAGCCGAGAGCTTATCTAAACATACCTACTGACATACATATATAGTGGCAGATGCTCAATTAGCTTAGTGATATCATTCAGGTGCCCGAAAGGGAGGGTATTTTCTAAGCAGGAAAAAAAACAACAACACATTTTGTTTCCCCGATCACCCTGAATAATAGCAGTAACAAGATTTAAATCCCACACAAAATCTTAGAATTCAGAGTCATTGGTTACATATATCCGCGCAAATGTATGTATAAGCACCCAAGCCACGCCAAGGCCTCTCTGTATATACTGGGGTCCATAGCACTATATCTAGGTGCAGGGCGTGGTGCCCCAAAAATCAGCATAAGGTGGGGGGTTTGGTGCCCCTGGATTGGCTGAGCTGGATGGCTTTAGTGTGACATAGCCTTGCACTCTATTAACACTTATCACATACTAATTTCTTTAACACTAGTTCTTATTTTAATTACATCTCTTTTTTTTTTATCACTTTCTATATAGCTTCGGCTTCTTAACACTAATCTATTAACATTATAGTTTTTTCACCGATATGCTGCCATGGGCTTTCTGGCTTATGCTGATTTTTGGGGCACTATGCCCTGCACCTAGATATAGCGCTATGGACCCCCAATATACACAGAGAGGCCTTGACGCGGCTTGGGGGATTATACATACATTTGCGCACATATATATATGTAACCAAGATCTCTGAATTCTAAGATATTGTGTGGGATTTAAATCTGGTTACTGCTATTATTCAGGGTGCTGGGGGAAACAGAATGCGTTTTTTTCATACCTACTGACATGTCTAATAGTTACAATCCAGAACACAGATTCAAAGGGTTACATACAGGCACATGGTTCTATGGAGCTATTACTCATGAATATACATTAAACAGAATATCAAGCGCCACAATAAGCGTTAGTAAGTAATATAAAGGAAGGGGGTGGGGGGAATTTACTTTATGTAAGAGTGCCGTGTACCCTAATCTATCCCCATATGGAGAGATGAAGTAAGGCCATGCTATTTCAGATGTCATCGTCATATCTAAATAAGGTGTTTCTATGGTGTCTTTAATCATGAGAAAAGCGGATTTAAAAAAATATTAGTGGTCTTTGGATGCTATTTAAAGCTTGTTACGCAGAGAATGGTGAAAAGTATGCTCAACTGTGGTTACACAAATGGATGGATGCATGTATTGGCTTTAAAATCTATGTATTACAAGAGACGTGATATATTTGGAGTTAAGGCGAATAAGAGCAAGCTGAACTTTTGAAAACGCTCTTGGTGTTCTTTGAGAATGTACTTGGTTTTTAATATACTTGGCAATGTTTCCTGGTTTGTATCCAATGTCATAAAGCTTTCTCAACATTTAAGCCATCATTTTACAGAACCCATGTGGAACTGCTGCTGACAATGTGGTAATTAAAATAAAAAATATATATATAGATCAATCATTTAATGTCATTATGAGGCTTTATTGTTTTTAAACTATGCTCATCAGTAATTCATACTTTAAAAGGATAGTAGGCTTTAAAGCCTAAATATGAGGAAATAATGTTGTTTTAGACATGTAGAAGTCGTACAACACTCATGGTTTATTTCATTTTGGGATTAACCAGAGGGAATTATTTCAATATAGACTCTTACAGAATTGTAAATCTTTCATTACAGTAATTCCTCTTCAATATCTATCACATAGAAACGTGAAATTTGACGGCATATAAGAACCATTTGGCCCATCTAGTCTGCCCAAGAACATACACACACACTTACATATTAGGGTTAATTCTTGTTGAGAGTCAATCGACCTACCAGTATATTTTTTGAAGCGTGGGAGGAAACCCACACAATCATGGGGAGAATATACAAACTCCACACAATTACGGCCTTGGTGGGAATTGCATCCACCTCAGGGCTGTGAGACAGTAATGCTTACCATTATATACGCTTCTCTATATCACAGATTATTTACCTTTTTTTGTCTGGGACTCCGTGCCAATGGCAAGTTTTTCATTATTTTTTAACTTTAATACAACTGTCTTACAGTTATGACATATTAAGTAAATGTATGGGATATTTTATCCAAATTTTGGAGTACTCATGCATTTATAATGATTGGGACATGACGACTATAGTACACCAATGGGCTAGAACAGATATTTGTAGCCCTCAAAGAATTTCCAACACTAGACATTATCTAATTTGCAGGATGATGGTTCAACCAAACCATTATTAAGTACCTGCACCACTGCTATACATAGAGTTTTAAATGAACGGTTTGTTTTGTTGACATAATATTACTAAGCTGTAAGTATTTATTACACTTTTGTTACACTTCTAAATGTCATAACTTATTAAATAGTTGAAATTGGTCAGATAAAAATAATTTTAAAGACAGTCAGAAAATCTATTATTTATTTCTTATTAATATAGTCATTAAAAAATGGTTGCCTTAAGTGCTTAACCAGGACTGTTTCTTAGATGGAACACCTATAAATGCTATATGTAACAATGGTTCCTACTTATTTCTACTGACTTTATATTTTATACCAAAGTCTTCTGATGAGTCGACTAGTGAATGAATCGTGCCCAGTGACAAAATACTTATTTTTAAAAACCCAAACATGCACAGTTAGCCTAGGAGACAGCAGCATCACTCATGTGTGGTCTCCCGGGACAGATTGCAGGCGGCCTTGTCCAATCACACAGGGAACCACTCTCTCCGGTGAAGTGAGGGATGCACACAGGGCATACAGACATTTGTTCCCCGGTTGTTTATTGGGGTTACATACGTTATCCCGGCGGGCAGTATGCCAGTTGTCAATATCCCGACAGCAGCATCCCAACCGCCAGAATGCCGGCTGCAAGGCAAGCGCCAAGAGTCCTCTTGCAAGCTTGCTACGATGTGGGCTCGGATCTATTTCCATTATATGGGTGTGGTGGAGTGGGAATAGCCCTGGTGCGCCGGGATTCCGTCTGTCTGTAGTCGGGATTTCAGCATCGTTATTCTGAATGCAGAAATCCCGACAACCGGCATTTAACTACATCCCGTTTATTGATGTACCCATTTTCCATGGGCATTTTCTTATAAGGAGCATTCAGGACTGTGGAGATTAGTCTTCCCTACTGCCACTTCTGTGAGAGGTCCATATTTACGGCTTGTAGACATTGACTCCACAGCTTTATTATGAGCAACTACCAAACTTATAACTGATGGGGCGTGGCCACAGCAGCAAGCGAGTAGGCAGCAAGTTCCTGGAGCTCCCCGGGCTATTAATCCTGCCAGCTATCCTGAGCCCTTCTGGAGGCACACTTGGGCTGCTCATTACTCCCTATCCCTCTGGGCAGCGGCGGGCGTCTTTTGCAGCCATCCCAACCGGCTCCCTGACTGCGGCGGCCAGTGCCTATTACAGAGGCCTAGGCCTTCCCTGGATCCCCGGCCTCAATTTGGCACTTCCGGATGCGTGGCCTCGGGTGTGGGTGTCCGCGAACACGGCGTCATCGGGTGCCTGAGGTGTGGAGTGTCCCCCTGAAGCCCCTGAGTGTCCCTATCTTGCCGCTCAGCGAGCCCAGCGACTGGGGTCTCCATTCCTGCAAGAGGGGAGGGAAAGCTGTGGGTCCAGCAGCCATCTTGGAAGCAGCTCCCTGTGGCCAGCATTGCACAGTACTGCAAGCCTGTGGAGTTTACTCAGCTGGGTGAGCTGTTTATGTGCACACTGTTCATACTTACTGCTACTCTGGTACAAGACTGCCTCTCTTGACATTGAATATTTGGGACTTTACTGCCTTTCCGGACACTGAATATTAGGGACTTCTGTGCCACCTGCGTCTGACTGTGCCTTCATTCTGTGACACTGCCTGAGCTCCCCTTTCCTATCTGACTGCCGGTTCACACTTGGTCACCATGGTTAAGGATGGCCAGCGAGCGGCTGCAGCTAAATTAGAGAAATAGGCTAGTCAATCTACCAGCCAGCCATCAAAGTCATCTCCTAAATCTTCCCCTTCTGCTCAAAATGATCCCCCATCCAGGGCCGCCTCAGGTTCTTCTACGGCACCTTCTACCCCTTCCATTCAACAGGTACTAGAAGCTATAGCGGGTAGCGAACAACATTTATCCAATAAAATGGAGAAAGTGCAATGCGATCTTTCATTATTGAGACAGGATGTTCAGCGCATCCGCGAGAAAGTGGGTGAGGCTGAGACGCGGGTCTCCAACTTAGAGGATGTCTGTGGCCCTTTAAAGCAAACCGTTTCAACAGTGTCCCAGCAGGTCTCATCGCTGCAAGCCAAGCTCCTAGACATGGAGGGACGCCTACGTAGAAATAATGTACGGTTTGTAGGCCTGCCTGAGAAAGAAGAGGGGTCTCATCCTGAGGACTCTCTGGAATCATGGCTCAAAGAGCTATATGGTGCAGACTCCTTTACCTCACAGTTCGCGGTGCAACGTGCCTACAGAATACCCTCAAGGCCTCTACCTCCTGGTGCCCCTCTGCGAACTTTCATCGCAAAATTCTTACATTATAAAGACCGTGACTCTGTTCTTTGTTTGGGTCGCACAAAGGGCCCTCTGTTCAGGAATTGCGTCAGGGCATCAGCGTTCCCGGACTTCGCTGTGGATGTCCAAAAAGACCGGGCCAATTCCTACCCATCAAGCGTAGTCTCCGGGACCTGAATCTCTCCTATTCTATGCTATTTTCCTCCAGGCTTCGTGTGGTGGTGGAGGGGGGAGACTAAATTGTTTAATTCTCCTAGGGAGGCGGCTGCCTGGCTGGACAGATATGCACCGGGCGCCCGCCAGCTGGCTCCAGATTGACCTCCTGCATTGATATTTCCAAACTTTTATGCCTCAGTTACGCAAGTATAAGTCCGGGGAGCCTCCTTGCTTTGGTGGCTTAGGAATTTAGATCTTAAGCGTTTGGGTTTTGTTAGGGGTACAAGTATGCCAAAGGTTGGGGAGGTATATGGGGTGGGGGGCTGGTAATGTCTGTTTTTGTGTGTCTTTTTTTCCTTTCATCAGTTTTTTGTTTTTCATATTTACATGTTTCAACTTATGACGTGAAGGTATACTGTATTGATTGGCACGGCCTACGACCCAGGGAAAGTGAACGGCATGGTTTTAGGGTTATCGGTCTCTATCGTGATTGTGGGCTATTATACGCGGGGCCTCTTTCAGGGATTGTACACCCTATATATGCCCCGATAAGGCATTTGTGTATCTGGCTGCCTTTACTAATGGGTCAGCCTAACCATCATGCATGGTACAGTATTTATCCGTTATAGGTCAGACAGTCTCGCAAGTGCAATGCCTGATCTGAAATTTCTTGCCTGAAATGTCCGAGGCATTAACAATAAAATAAAACGATCGCTAGTACTTAAAATGATTAGAAAACATGACCCGGACATTGTCTGTTTAAGCAAGACTCATCTAGAGGGAAACAGACTGCTGTCTTTCCGCAGACCCTGGGTGGGATGGGCCTACCATTCCTCACACTCTTCCTTCTCTCGAGGAGTGTCAGTTCTGATTAAAAAAACAAAAAACAAACTGTGCAATTTGAGTTACTCATGATTAACACTGATCCATATGGAAGATATGTATTTATGGACTGTAAATGGAGTTCCCAGCCCTTTTTTCTTTTGTCCGTCTATGTTCCTCCCCCATTCTCCTATGAAGTTTTGCCAAAGGCCGCCTCGTTCGTTGCCTCTTCCCCTCACACCCGTTATTTGTTTAGGAGACTTCAATAATGTGCTTGATGTTTTTCTAGATAGGTGGAAGCCTCCTCCTGCCCCGGGGTGGGTGGTGGTCCATCTAAATTTGTAGATTTTGTGAGTAGCCTGCAGTGGGTAGATGCCTGGAGCAGTGCCGTAACTAGACATGTTAGCGCTGTGTGCAAGAAACAGCATCAGCGCCCCCTCCATATACAAAACAGGGTCAATGCGCGTGCCAAAAATATAGGGGCGTGGCTTCTCATTACATTAGGCATAGCTCTCTTTTACACAGTACGGCAGGAATAAGCCCTCATTCCGAGTTGTTCGCTCGCTAGCTGCTTTTAGCAGCCATGCAAACGCTAAGCCGCTGCCCTCTCGGAGTGTATCTTAGCAGAAGTGCGAACGAAAGGATCGCACAGCGGCTACAAAATAATTTTGTGCAGCTTCAGAGTAGCTCCAGACCTACTCCTAGCTTGCAATCACTGCAGACTATTTAGTTCCTGTTTTGACGTCACGAACACGCCCTGCGTTCGGCCAGCCACGCCTACGTTTCCCCAGCCACTCCTGCGTTTTTATCTGGCACGCCTGCGTTTTTTCACTCACTCCCTGAAAACTGTCAGTTGACACCCAGAAACACCCACTTCCTGTCAATCACTCTGCGGTCAGCAGTGCGACTGAAAAGCGCCGCTAGACCTTGTGTGAAACTACATTGTTCGTTGTAATAGTACGATGCGCGTGCGCATTGTTCCGCATACGCATGCGCAGAACTGCTGTTTTTTTGCCTAATCGCTGCGCTGCGAACGAAAGCAGCTAGCGATCAACTCGGAATGAGGGCCATAGTCCACATTTTTACACATTACGGCAGCAGAGTCCCGCTTTTAAACACATTACGGCAGCAGAGTCACCCTTTTTTTTTTTTTTTTTTTTACACATTACAGTAGCAGAGTCCCCCTGTTTACACATTTTTCAAGCCTAGTCCACTTTTTTTTTTTTTTTACACATTACATCAGCAGAGTCCCCCTTTTTTACACATCATGGCAGTAGAGTCCCCCTTTTTTACACAATACAGTAACAGAGTCCCCTTTTTACACATTACAGTAACAGAGTCCCCCTTTATACACATTACAATAACAGAGTCCCCCTTTTTGTGTTTTTTTTTTTTTTTTTACAGTCTGTGTGTGTCTCTCTCTCTCACCTGGGACGGAAAAGGGGCAGGGGATTCACGATCCAGCATCCACAGCATGCAGTCCGGAAGCTGGCAGCTGCGGTGACGCTCCGGTGCCCTTCACAGCGGCATCAGGAGACAGCCGGCAGCGCCAGAGGAGCTCAGGGACAGGGTAGGAGGAGCACTCTTCAGCGGGCAGCAGGAGACAGCCGTCTGCGCCAGAGTAGCTCAGGGACGTGGTAAGGGGAGCCCTTTACAGCGGTAGCATGAAGCGGGACTCGGGGACGACGGCGGGACAGGGGGAAGGTGTACATGGCGGCTACCACAGCGCTCCCACTCCCTTGCAGAGGCGGGACACAAGTGGCGGAACTTTAAGTAGTGGATGCCTGGCGTAAACGGACGTATGGGGGTGTGCTGCCAGATGGTACGCCTTCAGTGCAGTTGCACTGTGGGCAAGGCACCATCGGTACACACCTAGTTACGGCCCGAGTACCCTTCCTGTGGGTTCTCAATTTTCCTTATTAACATATAAGTACTATTACCTCTATCCTTAACCTGCCGTGCAGGCCGAGTACCCTTCCTGTGGGTTCTCAATTTTCCTTATTAACATATAAGTACTATTACCTCCATCCTTAACCTGCCGTGCACAGTCCGCCCCCTCAACTCCCGAACTTGCACACATCACATAATACCTAGAGCGACCAGAAACTAAAATATATACAAACAATAACACAACAAACCCCCTTTCCCCCCACCCTGTACACCATCCCCGTTGAGGCATACCTAGTTCCCTACCAATACCTTTATTCTAACAAACAGCCCCATAGGGGCATTCACCTTCTTTTAATCTACTCTAAAACAGGGGCAATAAATACCGATGACCACCAAGACACGGTGAGCTCTCCAACATTTTTAGGATAACTGTACTCCCAATATATAACTACTTCTGCGGCAGAAAAATTAAGAAGAAAAAAAAAAAGACAGAAAGAAAGACAGAAAGAAAGAAAGAAAGAAAGAAAGAAAGAAAGAAAGACAGAAAGAAAGAAAGAAAGAAAGAAAGAAAGAAAGAAAGAAAGAAAGAAAGAAAGAAAGACAGAAAGAAAGACAGAAAGAAAGACAGAAAGAAAGACAGAAAGAAAGACAGAAAGAAAGACAGAAAGAAAGACAGAAAGAAAGACAGAAAGAAAGACAGAAAAAAAAATTCCATTCCCTCCCCCCCTCTGTACCGGACACGTGTACCCATGTATCCATATACCTACGTATCCATATCTAGGCACCCATGTCCATATGGCAAATAGATCAACCCAAGCCACATTCATCTTTTACGGACATATCCTAAACAAATACCCTCTTCAATAATCAGAACCAACCTTATTCATCGTGAGACCCTTAGTATAAAACTTCCATTTCTATCTTACGGCCTCCTGGCCCAGATTAACTATTACATCGTCTTATCAGAAGAAGGAAAGAAAAAAAAAAGGGGTGGGAAACGAAACAAAACATATATATATATATATATATATATATATATATATATATATATATATATATATATATATATATAGTACCTTATTGCCCCGGCACTCCAAATATCCACTCAGGGATATGTCTCGCTCCGGTGCCTTCCTCCGTGGAGAGCTTTGGTGAGGCCCCCCAGGATATGGCGGTCACAAACGAGGCGGCACTCAGAGGCTGTCACAAATTCTTGTAATAGTGCAAACAGAGAAATCAACGTTTCGGGGACCAGTTCCCCTTCTTCAGGATATCAGGGTATGTTTTGTTAAGCACTGTATGTACTGATGATCTGTAGTTTCTGTTTACAGTGTTTTCATGGTCGCATCGGAGGGTTCCCGCGACGTCACTTCCTGGTTACGCTGACGCGAGCGGAAGCGCCGGGCGGAGGCTCCGACGAGCGGCCAGCTGGAAACGCTGAGAAGATTGCATGCACGTGAAGGGGGGTGAGTAAAGGGAAATGGTATTTAAGCACTGTTTTATGCACTGTCACTTTATCCTGAAGAAGGGGAACTGGTCCCCGAAACGTTGATTTCTCTGTTTGCACTATTACAAGAATTTGTGACAGCCTCTGAGTGCCGCCTCGTTTGTGACCGCTATATATATATATATATATACACACACACACACACACACACACACACACACACACACACACACATTTTTAAACATTGTATAATTAATTTGCAGCCATCTGCCGTGGACCAGGTGCCTGTCTATCCAACCAGGCTGCCGCCTCCCTGCGGGTGGTAAAAAAAAAAAGATAGTCTCTCCATCTGCCCCAATCCTTAATTTTGAAGGGAAAAGCATGGAGTATTGAAGATTTAGCTCACGCAGCCGCCTTTTAATTGGTGTGAATTTAGCTCTATCCTTTTGCACCTCTAATGCAAAATCGGGGAACATAGAGATTTTCACTCCCTTCCATTCTAATGGACCCTTCTTGCGAGAAAGTCTCATCATTGTATCCCGGTCTGGATAGTTCAAAACTTTCATGATAAGGGTACGAGGTGGGGCTCCCGGAGGTAATTGGTGAAATGGAATTCGATGGGCCCTTTCCACTGTAAATTGCCCAGAAAAGGAGTCTCTCCAAACTTATCACACAGCCACCTTTCTATAAATTTTTCAGGATTAGTGCCCTCCTCGTGTTTGGAAAGACCCACTAATCTCACATTATTTCTACATAGCCTTCCCTCAATGTCCGAAATTTTATTTTGCATGCTTGTCATCTGATCTGTTAACAATTTGACCTGGGCCTTTAGCTGACCATGTGAATCCTCTATAGTAGAGACTGCACATCCTGACGCAACAATGAAATGTCTGATTGGACCATACCGATCTTTTCTGATAGACGTTGTTCACTGCAGTTTACTGCTTCCAGTACTTGCTGTAATGTAACTTCTGCAGAATTAAAAGAGCTGTTTACTTTTGATGGAGTTGTTCAGGGTGTAGTGATAGATGTCTGAGAACTACCCCCGACTTTTGAATGGGCATATTTCCCAAGCCGTGCAGCGGCCGCTGTTTGACCGGTTTTGCCCATCTTCTAAGGACTGATACTCTCACTTCTGTAGTCCAGTTACCCAGAACGCTTTTACTCCTGGCTTCTTATCCTCTTTGCAGAGGGACCCAGCAATATTTTAGGGACTTTAATGCGCACCCTGTCCCTGCTAATTTTTTCTGCTGACTTTGCCACTTATCCGGCCAAAAACAATTATATATAGTCAGCAACAGCCAGGGTTTTTTTTTCCCCACACCCACTGATATTAGTGACTATACTAATTACCTAAGTAACCAAGTCTCTCTTCCAAGCAGCAAATAGCACCTAGCCCCATCCAGCCACTGATCCTCACTATATATACTTAGCAGCAATTTCAGCAATATTATATATGCCTACTATTATCTTTCAGTTTGCATGCAGCCAGGCTTTCTCCCTCTGTACAGCCTCTCCAACGTTTCTTTTAACTGTCAGCCCCCACTGGAGCCACTAGGGCCAAGAAAAACAAAAAATAAAAAAAAATCCAATCAGAAGCTCACCAAGAGATGTCCAGCCAGCCACTGCTATCCCCGATGTCCGACCTACGACCGTCGCAACTGGGGAAGCACACAGCCCTCAGAGCCCCTCACCTCACTGGAGCAGTGCCGAGAGTTCACTCACTGGAGGGCTGCAAGGTATCCTCCGTCCCCTCCACTATTCGGCCAACCGCTGCAGCGGGAGACGGGCTGCATCGACACCCAGCTCCACTCGCCTCTCCAGAGTATCGCCGGAGGGTCACTCGTTGAAGGGCCGCCAGGTGTCCTCTGTCACCACTGCTGTTCGGCCGCACACCGCAGCAGGAGACAGGCTGTGCAGGCTGCACAGGCACCTCACTCCACTCGCCAGGACAGCACCAGGGGATCAATCGCTGAGGGGCCACCTCCGTTCACACCGCCATTTGGCCAAACGCCGCAAGTGGGATTCAGCCTGCACAGACATCCGGCTCCACTTGCATAACGCTGCCACGGAGAGCCACCGCAGGTAAATCCGGATATCAGCTGGAGAGCTCACACACCTGCTCCTACTCCCACACCGCCGTGGCTACGACCCCCGCACACTATGTTTTTAGATATATTTACTACCAATCAATTTCCCCTTCAATGTCCGAGGCTATTATTATAGGGACCCCAGGCTTCTAGATTCTTACAGGCCAATCTCTCTCATTCCCACTGATGCTAAGATCCTGGCAAAAAAAATTAGCGATTCATCTTAATACGGTAATTTCCTCCATAATTCACTAAGATCAATCTGGCTTTATGCCTGGAATGTCCTCCTCTATTAACCTGCACGGACTGTATACCATTCTGCAAGCCCCGCACGACTTCCCCTCAGACTCAGTCATGGTCTCGTTGGCGCGGCCAAGGCATTTGACAGTGTTAAATGGCCCTACCTGTGGGAAGTCATGAACTGTATGGGCTTCAGCCCTACCTATATACAATGGACTAAATTGCTTTACCAAAATCCAAGTGCCAGGATCTCAGTAAATGGATATGTCTCTTCCTCTTTCAATCTGTTCCGGGGCACCAGACAGGGATTCCCCCTTTCCCCCACATTGTTTGCCATAGCTATTGAGCCTTTGGCTTGTTTGATACGATCACATCCAGACATTGTAGGTATTGCTACAGGCCCTCGGATAGACAAGATTGCCCTTTACGCAGATGACCTACTGTTGTTTCAGAATGACTACGCCACATCTATGCCTATTCTACTCCAGGTCATTGAGGAGTTTGGTATCTTCTCTGGCTTCCATATAAACTGGTCCAAATCATTTATCATGGCTGTCATTGGCCCCCCTCCCACTGTTCCAAAAATTCCTCTGCCGCTTTGTAGGACAGACCAATTCAAATACCTCGGTATCTAAATTGCAAATAGCCCCTCCGACTTCATACCTCTGATCCTTGACCCGCTCATGCAACAGATTACACATAAATCAAAATCTTGGTGTAAACTCCCATTAACAGTGACCGGCAGAGTTAGCCTCATCAAAATGAAATGGTTACCTAAAATCTTGTATATTATCTTGCAATCTCCAGTATATATTTTTCCAACATTCTTTAGGTAATTGAATAGTATTTTATAATCTTTAATATGTGCCATTAAGAGACCTAGAATACAGTTGAACACTCACCAGGCAAAAAGCTGATGGTGGATAGGCCTTACCCAATTTTCAATTATATTACTACGCTCAGTTGTCACACTTTAGTACTTGGATACAGGGTGGTGATGTTGGCTCTCTACACTGGGTGTTACTCCAATCTTATTTTCCAGGCCTTTATCCTACACAGGTCCTTCTGAGCGGGCATATACTGTATCCCGGTTTTCACCTCCCATTGTCTTTCAGGCTGCAAAAATTTGGCTTGCCCTAAGGGTTCTTCTCGACTTTGATAGCCTGGACCCGGATACTCCCCTCTGGTACTCTGCTTGGCTCCTTGAATTGAAATCTCTTGCGGGAAGAGAGGTTTGGGCTTCCCAATCAATATTCTCCATATCCCAGTTACACAGCGATGGCACTTTAAAATATTTCCAGCAATAAAGGACGAGTTTAATTTACCCAACTCATACTTCTATAGGTATCTACAGCTTCGGCATGCCCTCCAGTCTCAGTTCAGAAATTCACCCCATGTAATCCTCCCATTTCCCATTAAGACCTTCGTAAGCAAACTGGGTCGAATTAAGGCAATTTCTTTCACCTACTCCTACCTCCTTACTAAACTTCACACAGACCCTCTCTCTCGTCTCCGTGAGAAATGGTAGGGTGATTTAGGCCCCATAGATGTAGAAGACTGGGAGCTTGCCCTGGAGAACCCATGTATGGTCACTAAGTCCCCTAGATTTCAACAGATACAGCTCTTTATTTTACATAGAACATACATGACACCAACCAGGCTGGCTAGGTTTGGAGCTGGTCGCTCGAATGTTTGCCCCAAATGTGGGATTGCTGAGGGTTCCTTTTGGCACCTTCTGTGGGACTGTCCATCGCTACAGGTATTTTGGACTGGGATCGGGTCAATTCTGGAGCGGACAGGGATATCTAGAAGTATGCTCACCCCTAGGTTTTGCCTCTTGGGGATGGGAGGCCTTGCCTCTCTGTCCAAATGGGAGTGCCTATATGCTCACAATATATGCGCCTTGGCTAAGGTGTGTCTTGCGAGATTGTGGATGGCTCCTGCCTGTCCTTCGTTATCTACTTTTAAGGCCTTAGTGAACGACACTCTTTTCAAAGACCGTTATGTATATATGAAAAAATAAGGATTTTACTTACCGGTAAATCTATTTCTCGTAGTCCGTAGTGGATGCTGGGGACTCCGTAAGGACCATGGGGAATAGACGGGCTCTGCAGGAGACATGGGCACTTTAAGAAAGAATTTGGATTCTGGTGTGCTCTGGCTCCTCCCTCTATGTCCCTCCTACAGACCTCAGTTAGAGAAACTGTGCCCGGAAGAGCCGACAGTACAGGGAAAGGATTTTGGGAATCCAGGGTAAGACTCATACCAGCCACACCAATCACACCGTATAACCTGTGATAACTTTACCCAGTTAACAGTATGAACAACAACAGAGCATCAGATCAACCCTGATGCAACTATAACATAACCCTTATTTAAGCAATAACTATATACAAGCATTGCAGAAGAAGTCTGCACTTGGGACGGGCGCCCAGCATCCACTACGGCCTACGAGAAATAGATTTACCCGTAAGTAAAATCTTATTTTCTCTAACGTCCTAGTGGATGCTGGGGACTCCGTAAGGACCATGGGGATTATACCAAAGCTCCGAAACGGGCGGGAGAGTGCGGATGACTCTGCAGCACCGAATGAGCAAACACAAGGTCCTCCTCAGCCAGGGTATCAAACTTGTAGAACTTTGCAAAGGTGTTTGAACCTGACCAAGTAGCCGCTCGGCAAAGCTGTAATGCCGAGACCCCTTGGGCAGCCGCCCAAGAAGAGCCCACCTTCCTAGTGGAATGGGCCTTAACTGATTTAGGCAGCGGCAACCCAGCCGCAGAATGAGCCTGCTGAATCGTGTTACAGATCCAGCGAGCAATAGTTTGCTTTGAAGCAGGTGCCCCAAGCTTGTTGGAAGCATACAGGATAGATAAAGATTCTGTTTTCCTGACCTTAGCTGTTCTGGCTACATAAACCTTCAAAGCCCTGACCACATCCAGTGACTCGGAATCCTCCAAGTCAGTAGTAGCCACAGGCACCACAATAGGTTGGTTTATATGAAAGGATGAAACCACTTTCGGCAGAAATTGTGGGCGGGTCCGCAATTCTGCTCTATCCGCATGGAAAACCAGATAAGGGCTTTTATGTGACAAGGCCGCCAATTCTGACACACGCCTAGCCGTAGCCAAGGCTAATAGCATGACCACCTTCCACGTGAGATATTTCAATTCCACCGTTTTGAGTGGTTCAAACCAGTGTGATTTCAGGAAACTCAACACCACGTTAAGATCCCAAGGTGCCACTGAGGCACAAAAGGGGGCTGAATATGCAGCACACCCTTTACAAACGTCTGAACTTCAGGCAGAGAAGCCAGTTCTTTTTGAAAGAAAATGGATAAGGCCGAAATCTGAACCTTAATGGAACCCAATTTAAGGCCCAAAGTCACTCCCGCCTGTAGGAAGTGAAGGAAACGGCCCAGCTAGAATTCCTCTGTAGGGGCATTCGTGGCCTCACACCAAGCCACATATTTTCGCCATATACGGTGATAATGTTGAGCCGTCACATCTTTCCTAGCCTTTATCAGCGTAGGAATAACTTCATCCGGAATTTTTTCTGCTAGGATCCGGCGTTCAACCGCTATGCCGTCAAACGCAGCCGCGGTAAGTCTTGGAACAGACAGGGCCCCTGTTGCAACAAGTCCTGTCTTAGAGGCAGAGGCCACGGGTCCTCTGTGAGCATTTCTTGCAGATCTGGATACCAAGTCCTTCTTGGCCAATCCGGAACAATGAGTATTGTTCTCACTCCTCTTTTTCTTATGATTCTCAGCACCCTGGGTATGAGAGGAAGAGGAGGAAATACATAGACCGACTGGAACACCCACGGTGTCACCAGTGCGTCCACAGCTATCGCCTGAGGGTCTCTTGACCTGGCGCAATATCTCTGAAGCTTTTTGTTGAGGCGGGATGCCATCATGTCCACCTGTGGCAGTTCCCACCGACTTGCAATCTGCGTGAAGACTTCTTGATGAAGTCCCCAATCTCCCGGGTGGAGGTCGTGCCTGCTGAGGAAGTCTGCTTCCCAGTTGTCCACTCCCGGAATGAAGACTGCTGACAGTGCGCTTACGTGATTCTACGCCCAGCGAAGAATTCTGGTGGCTTCTACCATCGCCACCCTGCTCCGTGTGCCGCCTTGGCGGTTTACATGAGCCACTGCGGTGATGTTGTCTGACTGAATCAGAACCGGTTGGTCGCGAAGCAGGGACTCCGCTTGACGTAGGGCGTTGTATATGGCCCTTAGGTCCAGGATGTTGATGTGAAGGCAAGTCTCCTGACTTGACCACAGCCCTTGGAAATTTCTTCCCTGTGTGACTGCCCCCCACCCTCGGAGGCTTGCATCCGTGGTCACCAGGACCCAGTCCTGAATGCCGAATCTGCGACCTTCGAGAAGGTGAGCACTCTGCAGCCACCACAGGAGACACACCCTGGCCCTGGGGGATAGGGTGATCAACCGATGCATCTGAAGATGTGATCCGGACCACTTGTCCAACAGATCCCATTGAAAGGTCCTCGCATGGAACCTGCCAAAGGGAATGGCCTCGTAAGATGCCACCATCTTTCCCAGGACTCGCGTGCAGTGATGCACCGACACCTGTTTTGGTTTTAATAGGTCTCTGACCAGTGTCATGAGCTCCTGAGCCTTCTCCATCGGGAGATAAACCCTCTTCTGGTCTGTGTCCAGAATCATGCCCAGGAAAGGCAGACGAGTCGTAGGAATCAACTGCGACTTTGGAATATTTAGAATCCAGCCGTGCTGTTGTAACACTTCCCGAGAGCGTGCTACGCTGATCAGCAACTGCTCTCTGGACCTCGCCTTTATGAGGAGATCGTCCAAGTATGGGATAATTGTGACCCCTTGCTTCCGCAGGAGTACCATAATTTCCGCCATTACCTTGGTAAATATTCTCGGTGCCGTGGAGAGACCAAACGGCAACGTCTGAAATTGGTAATGACAATCCTGTACCACAAATCTGAGGTACGCCTGATGAGGTGGATAAATGGGGACATGAAGGTATGCATCCTTTATGTCCAGAGACACCATAAAATCCCCCCCTTCCAGGCTTGCGATGACCGCTCTGAGCGATTCCATCTTGAACTTGAACCTTTTCAGGTATATGTTCAGGGATTTTAAATTCAATATGGGTCTGACCGAACCGTCCGGTTTCGGTACTACAAACATGGTCGAATAAAAACCCTTTCCTTGTTGAAGGAGGGGAACCTTGACCACCACCTGCTGAAGATACAATTTGTGAACTGCAGCTAACACTATTTCCCTCTCTAAGAGGGAAGCTGGCAGGGCCGATTTGAGGTATCGGTGAGGGGGCATCTCTTCGAATTCCAGCTTGTATCCCTGAGACACAATCTCTATCGCCCAGGGATCCACCTGGGAGTGAACCCACTTGTGGCTGAAATTTCGGAGACGTGCCCCCACCGGGCCTAGCTCCGCCTGTGGAGCCCCAGCGTCATACGGTGGATTTAGTGGAAGCCGGGGAGGACTTCTGTTCCTGGGAACTAGCTGTGTTGTGCAGCTTCCTTCCTCTGCCCCTGCCAAGAAAGGATGCACCTCGGACTTTCTTGCCTTTTTGTGATCCAAAGGACTGCATTTGGTAATACGGTGCTTTCTTAGGTTGTGAGGGAACATATGGCAAAAAATTTGACTTTCCAGCAGTAGCTGTGGAGACCAGGTCCGAGAGACCCTCCCCAAACAATTCCTCACCCTTGTAAGGTAAAACCTCCATGTGCCTTTTTGAGTCGGCATCACCTGTCCATTGCCGAGTCCACAGGACCCTTCTGGCAGAAATCGACATTGCATTTATTCTAGAGCCCCGTAGGCTAATGTCTCTTTGAGCATCTCTCATATATAGGACAGCGTCTTTTATATGCCCCAGGGTCATTAATATAGTATCCTTGTCTAAGGTATCAAGCTCCTCAGATAAGGTATCCGTCCATGCTGCTACAGCACTACACACCCAGGCCGACGCAATTGCCGGCCTTAGTAAGGTACCTGAATGTGTATAAATGGACTTCAGGGTACCCTCTTGCTTTCTATCAGCAGCATCTTTTAGGGTGGCCGTATCCTGTGACGGCAGGGCTACCCTCTTGGATAAGCGTGTGAGAGCTTTGTCCACCCTAGGGGAGGATTCCCAGCGTAACCTGTCCGTTGGCGGGAAAGGATACGCCATAAGCATCCGTTTGGAAATCTGCAGTTTTTTATCTGGAGATTCCCAAGCCTTTTCACATAACTCATTTAGCTCGTGTGAAGGGGGAAAGGTCACCACCTGCCTTTTTCCCCATACATATGAACCCTCTTGTCAGGGACTGGGGTTTCCTCTGTGATGTGCAACACATCCTTAATTGCTATAATCATATAACGGATGGATTTAGCCAATTTAGGCTGTAACTTTGCATCATCGTAATCGACACTGGAGTCAGAATCCATGTCGGTATCTGTGTCAACAATTTGGGATAGTGGGCGCTTCTGAGACCATGACGGCCTGTGCGACATAGGATCAGGCATGGGCTGAGACCCTGACTGTCCTAAGGTTTCAGCTTTATCCAACCTTTTATGCAAGGAATTAACATTATCATTTAAAACCTTCCACATATCCATCCAATCAGGTGTCGGCGCCGTCGGCGGAGACACCACATTCATTTGCTCCCACTCTGTTTCCACATAGCCTTCCTCGTCAAACATGTCTACACAAGCGTACCGACACACCACACACACAGGGAATGCTCTTTTTGAAGACAGTTCTCCCACAAGGCCCTTTGGAGAGACAGAGAGAGAAAGTATGCCAGCACACACCCCAGCGCTATATAACCCAGGAATCACACAGTACCTTAGTGTTAACCCAGTAGCCGCTGTAATAAGAATTTACTCACCGGTAATTCTATTTCTCGTAGTCCGTAGTGGATGCTGGGACTCCGTAAGGACCATGGGGGAATAGCTGCTCCGCAGGAGACTGGGCACAACTAAAAAAGCTTTAGACTAACTGGTGTGCACTGGCTCCTCCCACTATGACCCTCCTCCAGACTTCAGTTAGGATACTGTGCCCGGAAGAGCTGACACAATAAGGAAGGATTTTGAATCCCGGGTAAGACTCATACCAGCCACACCAATCACACCGTATAACTCGTGATACAATACCCAGTTAACAGAATGATAACAACTGAGCCTCTCAACAGATGGCTCAACAATAACCCTTTAGTTAAACAGTAACTATATACAAGTATTGCAGACAATCCGCACTTGGGATGGGCGCCCAGCATCCACTACGGACTACGAGAAATAGAATTACCGGTGAGTAAATTCTTATTTTCTCTGACGTCCTAAGTGGATGCTGGGACTCCGTAAGGACCATGGGGATTATACCAAAAGCTCCCAAACGGGCGGGAGAGTGCGGATGACTCTGCAGCACCGAATGGGCAAACTCTAGGTCCTCCTCAGCCAGGGTGTCAAACTTGTAGAATTTAGCAAATGTGTTTGACCCCGACCAAGTAGCTGCTCGGCAGAGTTGTAGAGCCGAGACCCCTCGGGCAGCCGCCGAAGAAGAGCCCACCTTCCTCGTGGAATGGGCTTTCACTGATTTAGGATGCGGCAGTCCCGCCGCAGAATGTGCAAGCTGAATCGTACTACAGATCCAGCGAGCAATAGTCTGCTTTGAAGCAGGTGCACCCAACTTGTTGGGCGCATACAGGATAAATAGCGAGTCAGTCTTTCTGACTCCAGCTGTCCTGGAAACATAAATTTTCAGGGCCCTGACTACGTCCAACAACTTGGAAGCCTCCAAGTCTTTAGTAGCCGCAGGCACCACGATAGGTTGGTTCAGATGAAAGGCTGATACCACCTTAGGGAGAAATTGGGGACGAGTCCTCAATTCTGCCCTATCCATATGGAAAATCAGATAAGGGCTTTTACATGACAAAGCCGCCAATTCTGATACACGCCTGGCCGAAGCCAAGGCCAACAACATGACCACTTTCCACGTGAGATACTTCAATTCCACGGTTTTAAGTGGCTCAAACCAATGTGACTTTAGGAAATCCAACACCACGTTGAGATCCCAAGGTGCCACTGGAGGCACAAAAGGGGGCTGAATATGCAGCACTCCCTTAACAAAAGTCTGAACTTCAGGTAGTGAAGCCAGTTCTCTCTGGAAGAAAATCGATAGAGCCGAAATCTGGACCTTAATGGAACCCAATTTAAGGCCCATAGTCACCCCTGACTGTAGGAAGTGCAGGAAACGGCCCAGCTGAAATTCCTCCGTTGGGGCCTTCCTGGCCTCACACCACGCAACATATTTTCACCATATGCGGTGATAATGGTTTGCGGTTACTTCTTTCCTAGCTTTAATCAGCGTAGGAATGACTTCCTCCGGAATGCCCTTTTCCTTTAGGATCCGGTGTTCAACCGCCATGCCGTCAAACGCAGCCGCGGTAAGTCTTGGAACAGACAGGGCCCCTGCTGCAGCAGGTCCTGTCTGAGCGGCAGAGGCCATGGGTCCTCTGAGATCATTTCTTGAAGTTCCGGGTACCAAGCTCTTCTTGGCCAATCCGGAACAATGAGTATAGTTCTTACTCCTCTTCTCCTTATTATCCTCAGTACCTTTGGTATGAGAGGAAGAGGAGGGAACACATAAACCGACCGGTACACCCACGGTGTCACTAGACCGTCCACAGCTATCGCCTGAGGGTCTCTTGACCTGGCGCAATATCTTTCTAGCTTTTTGTTTAGGCGGGACGCCATCATGTCCACCTGTGGCCTTTCCCAACGGTTTACAATCAGTTGGAAGACTTCTGGATGAAGTCCCCACTCTCCCGGGTGGAAGTCGTGCCTGCTGAGGAAGTCTGCTTCCCAGTTGTCCACTCCCGGAATGAACACTGCTGACAGTGCTAACACGTGATTTTCCGCCCATCGGAGAATCCTTGTGGCTTCTGCCATCGCCGTCCTGCTTCTCGTGCCGCCCTGTCGGTTTACATGGGCGACCGCCGTGATGTTGTCTGACTGGATCAGTACCGGCTGGTTTTGAAGCAGGGGTTTTGCCTGACTTAGGGCATTGTAAATGGCCCTCAGTTCCAGAATATTTATGTGTAGGGAAGTCTCCTGACTTGACCATAGTCCTTGGAAGTTTCTTCCCTGTGTGACTGCCCCCCAGCCTCGAAGGCTGGCATCCGTGGTCACCAGGACCCAGTCCTGTATGCCGAATCTGCGGCCCTCTTGAAGATGAGCACTTTGCAGCCACCACAGCAGAGACACCCTGGTCCTTGGAGACAGGGTTGTCAGCCGATGCATCTGAAGATGCGATCCGGACCACTTGTCCAACAGGTCCCACTGAAAGGTTCTTGCATGGAACCTGCCGAATGGAATTGCTTCGTAGGAAGCTACCATCTTTCCCAGGATCCGCGTGCAGTGATGCACCGACACCTGTTTTGGTTTTAGGAGGCCTCTGACTAGAGATGACAGCTCCTTGGCCTTCTCCTCCCGGAGAAACACTTTTTTTCTGTTCTGTGTCCAGAACCATCCCCAGGAACAGTAGACGTGTCGTAGGGACCAGCTGTGACTTTGGAATATTTAGAATCCAGCCGTGCTGTTGTAGCACCTCCCGAGATAGTGCTACCCCGACTAACAACTGCTCCCTGGACCTCGCCTTTATCAGGAGATCGTCCAAGTACGGGATAATTAAAACTCCCTTCTTTCGAATGAGTATCATCATTTCGGCCATTACCTTGGTAAAGACCCTCGGAGCCGTGGAGAGACCGAACGGCAACGTCTGGAATTGGTAATGACAATCCTGTACCACAAATCTGAGGTACTCCTGGTGAGGATGGTAAATGGGGACATGCAGGTAAGCATCCTTGATGTCCAGTGATACCATGTAATACCCCTCGTCCAGGCTTGCAATAACCGCCCTGAGCGATTCCATCTTGAACTTGAATTTTTTTATATATGTGTTCAAGGATTTCAAATTTAAAATGGGTCTTACCGAACCGTCCGGTTTCGGTACCACAAACATTGTGAAATAGTAACCCCGTCCTTGTTGAAGTAAGGGCACCTTTACTATCACCTGCTGGGAATACAGCTTGTGAATTGCCTCTGTCACCGCCTCCCTGCCTGAGGGAGTTGTTGGCAAGGCAGATTTGAGGAAACGGCGGGGGGGAGACGTCTCGAATTCCAGCTTGTACCCCTGAGATACTACTTGAAAGATCCAGGGATCCACCCGTGAGCGAGCCCACTGATCGCTGAAATTTTTGAGACGGGCCCCCACCGTACCTGGCTCCGCCTGTGGAGCCCCAGCGTCATGCGGTGGACTTAGAGGAAGCGGGGGAGGACTTTTGCTCCTGGGAACTGGCTGCATGCTGCAGCTTTTTCCCTCTACCTCTGCCTCTGGGCAGAAAGGACGCGCCTCTAACCCACTTGCCCTTATGGGGCCGAAAGGACTGTACCTGATAATACGGTGCTTTCTTTGGCTGTGAGGGAACATGGGGTAAAAATGCAGACTTCCCAGCTGTTGCTGTGGAAACTAGGTCCGAGAGACCATCCCCGAACAACTCCTCACCTTTATAAGGCAAAACTTCCATGTGCCTTTTAGAGTCTGCATCACCTGTCCACTGCCGAGTCCATAACCCTCTCCTGGCAGAGATGGACATTGCACTTATTTTAGATGCCAGCCGGCAAATATCCCTCTGTGCATCTCTCATGTATAAGACTGCGTCTTTAATATGCTCTACGGTTAGCAATATAGTGTCCCTGTCTAGGGTATCAATATTTTCCGACAGGGAATCTGACCACGCAGCTGCAGCACTGCACATCCATGCTGAAGCAATAGCTGGTCTCAGTATAATACCTGTGTGTGTATATACAGACTTCAGGATAGCCTCCTGCTTTCTATCAGCAGGTTCCCTTAGGGCGGCCGTATCCGGAGACGGTAGTGCCACCTTCTTTGACAAGCGTGTGAGCGCTTTATCCACCCTAGGGGATGTTTCCCAACGTGACCTATCCTCTGGCGGGAAAGGGTACGTCATTAGTAACCTTTTAGAAATTACTAGTTTCTTATCGGGGGAAGCCCACGCTTCTTCACACACTTCATTTAACTCCTCAGATGGAGGAAAAACTACTGGTAGTTTTTTCTCTCCAAACATAATACCCTTTTTTGTGGTACCTGGGGTAACATCAGAAATGTGCAACACATTTTTCATAGCCTCAATCATGTAACGTGTGGCCCTATTGGAAGTTACATTAGTCTCATCGTCGTCGACACTGGAGTCAGTATCCGTGTCGACATCTGTGTCTGCCATCTGAGGTAGCGGGCGTTTTAGAGCCGCTGATGGCTTTTGAGACGCCTGGGCAGGCACAGGCTGAGAAGCCGGCTGTCCCATATTCGGTATGTCGTCAAACCTTTTATGTAAGGAGTCGACACTGTCACGTAATTCCTTCCACATAACCATCCACTCAGGTGTCGGCCCCGCAGGGGGTGACATCACATTTATAGGCATCTGCTCCGCCTCCACATAAGCCTCCTCATCAAACATGTCGACACAGCCGTACCGACACACCGCACACACACCGGGAATGCTCTGACAGAGGACAGGACCCCACAAAGCCCTTTGGGGAGACAGAGAGAGAGTATGCCAGCACACACCAGAGCGCTATAATAATACAGGGATTAACTGAATTATTTCCCCTTATAGCTGCTATATAAGTTATACTGCGCCTAAATTTAGTGCCCCCCCTCTCTTTTTTACCCTTTGTAGCTTGATACTGCAGGGGAGAGCAAGGGAGCGATCCTTCCAGCGGAGCTGTGAGGGAAAAATGGCGCCAGTGTGCTGAGGGAGTTAGCCCCGCCCCTTTTTCGGCTGACTTTTCTCCCGCTTTTTTCAGGAATTCTGGCAGGGGTAATTTATCACATATATAGCCCTGGGACTATATATTGTGATGATTTGCCAGCCAAGGTGTTTATATTGCTGCTCAGGGCGCCCCCTCCCAGCGCCCTGCACCCATCAGTGACCGGAGTGTTAGGTGTGCATGAGGAGCAATGGTGCACAGCTGCAGTGCTGTGCGCTACCTTGTTGAAGACCGAGGTCTTCTGCCGACGATTTTCCGGACCACTTCTTGCTTCTGGCTCTGTAAGGGGGACGGCGGCGCGGCTCCGGGACCGAACGATCGAGGTCGGGTCCTGTGTTCGATCCCTCTGGAGCTAATGGTGTCCAGTAGCCTAGGAAGCCAAACTATCTCCAGTCAGGTAGGTTCGCTTCTTCTCCCCTTAGTCCCTCGCTGCAGTGAGTCTGTTGCCAGCAGATCTCACTGTAAAATAAAAAACCTAAAATATACTTTCTTTCTAGGAGCTCAGGAGAGCCCCTAGTGTGCATCCAGCTCAGCCGGGCACAAGATTCTAACTGAAGTCTGGAGGAGGGTCATAGTGGGAGGAGCCAGTGCACACCAGTTAGTCTAAAGCTTTCTTTTAGTTGTGCCCAGTCTCCTGCGGAGCCACTATTCCCCCATGGTCCTTACGGAGTCCCAGCATCCACTTAGGATGTCAGAGAAAATGATTTTTGCGCCTAAATATGTGCCCCCCCCCCCTCTCTTTTTTACCCTCTTCTACCGTGTATCTGCAGGGGAGAGCCTGGGGAGCTTCCTCTCAGCGGAGCTGTGGAGAAAAAATGGCACTGGTGAGTGCTAAGGAAGAAGCCCCGCCCCCTCAGCGGCAGGCTTCTGTCCCGCGTTTCTGTACAATATTATGGCGGGGCTCATACATATATACAGTGCTCAACTGTATATATGTCCAACTTTTGCCAAGAGGTCCTAATTGCTGCCCAGGGCGCCCGCCCCTCCCCCCCTGCGCCCTGCACCCTTACAGTGACCGGAGTATGTGGGAGCAATGGCGCACAGCTGCAGTGCTGTGTGCTACCTCAGTGAAGACTGGAGTCTTCTGCCGCTGATTTCGAAGTCTTCTTGCTTCTTATGCTCACCCGGCTTCTGTCTTCTGGCTCTGCGAGGGGGACGGCGGCGCGGCTCCGGGATCGGACGACGAGGGTGAGATCCTGTGTACTATCCCTCTGGAGCTAATGGTGTCCAGTAGCCTAAGAAGCAGGACCTAGCTTCAGAGAGTAGGGCTGCTTCTCTCCCCTCAGTCCCACGATGCAGGGAGTCTGTTGCCAGCAGAGCTCCCTGAAAATAAAAAAAACTAACAAAATACTTTCTTACAGCAAGCTCACTGAACAGCACCCAGCTCGTCCGGGCACAGATTCAAACTGAGTTCTGGAGGAGGGACATAGAGGGAGGAGCCAGAGCACACCAGAATCCAAATTCTTTCTTAAAGTGCCCATGTCTCCTGCGGAGCCAGTCTATTCCCCATGGTCCTTACGGAGTCCCCAGCATCCACTAGGACGTTAGCATTGTTTCTCTATTTCCAAATTCGAGAAAATCTGGTCCCCTTGGCTCATATCACCATACTCCTCCCCTGACCTTACACTATAGTGGGCTCTGAGACTCTGTAACGAACTGTGCCCTGGGTTAGTGCCATGCTCGGTGTGCTTTATATATGCAATGCTACTTCACGTTCGATTTCAATTTTTGGGAGTTTTATCTCTTATTTTCATTAGATTTTTATTTAGGTATGTTAGTTACTTGCAAAGGCAAAGTAAATGGTGGGGAATATTTTTTTTTTTTAATGATGACTATTACAATGCTTACAGATTTCGCTACCTCTTTATAGTGTACGTATTTACTTGTCAATATGGATAATCACAAACACGGTGGCTATTTGTATTCTTTTTTGTAATATAAGATGACTCCCCTGACTAATTGGTTCGGATACTCTATAATACAAGTTCTACAAAGATATACTGTATGATGACTATGCTCTGAATCTGCTCAAAACTGTTGTATTCCAATTGTGTACTGTGTGTGATATCTGTATATGACAATCTCTTCTGAATAAAAAATTACTCTATTTACAAAAATAACGACTTATAAAGATTTACTTGGAGCTCACACCTTATTAGAATTTGCAATTATCAGAACAAATAAAACCATTGACAAATCTCTAGTTTCTGAACATGCGACTATTTCTATATATGGAGTAACTGGAGATTATGAGATACAGTGTGATAATATCTTATAAGGATAATATTCAGCAGCTGAGGAACAACTAGAGGGCGGCAGGTAACCGTGGATAACAACACACTGAGGAGTAGGTCACTTCAAGCGCTGTGCAATTGATAATTGTATGGTGGCAATAATCCCTATTGACAGGGTTTTGTTTTTTTAGAAAACAAAAATATGAAAGTCAATAATTATGTACAGTATAACAAAAGTTTAGATTACAGGCGTGCATGCAGCCTAACAAATACAGCTGTATCAGAACAACCAAATTAGAGCAATTAGAATGCTTCATTTGGTCCTTGTGTACCTGATTTAGAAACAAACTATAGGTGGTTACCTGCCCTGTTTTCAGGTCGTTACTAAATAGCGGCAATGACATTTATATAGTGAGGCATTATAGGGCTGTAGAAAGCAATGACGGGCCAGGGTGATGGCGTGGCCAAATCATCGCGACATGGCCACACCCACCCAAACTAAAATCTAAAACTACTCAGCAGCGCGCACCGAGGACAGAACACATTCTTCCTCCTGCACAGCTGGCCCGGGCCCCATAACTAAGCATAGGTAATTAGTGCTCCCCTCTCAGCACCACTGGCATAACAAAACATGAAAAAGAAACAAGTAGCAAAAAAATAGGAACAATGGAAATCTTAATAAAGACTGAATAAGATGCTGCTCTTTCTGCTAGTAGTCAGTATCCGGACCACTGTCATGTGCACAACAGTGGCAATTGTAGTCTAAAAATGTTAAAGCCACATTAATTTCCTACCTGCACGTGTGGTCATCACTGACACTTGCAATTTCACTTCCTTCATAAGAGCAGAAAACCACGTCATTGATGTAGCCAGAGTGACCCTCTATAACCTTACAAACAAATGGGGCGGGGAGAAAGAATAAACAGGATTTTAGTACCTACCGGTAAATCCTTTTCTACAAGTCCGTAGAGGATGTTGGGGACACCAAAAGAACCATGGGATATAGACGGATCCGCAGGAGACATGGGCACTTTAAGACTTTCAAAGAGGGCGTGACCTGGCTCCTCCCTCTATATCCCTCCCCAGACTCAGTTTGGAACTGTGCCCGGAGAGATGGACATTTTGAGGAAAGGAATTAACAACAAGGTGAGCATCATACCAGCTCACGCCATAAACATGCCGAATAACATGGCATTCAACTGAACACATGCCAACGGACATGAACAAAATTCAACAACAAGCTGTAGAAACCATAACACAACCTGTGTGTAACCAGAACTAAACTGCAGATACAGTACGCACTGGGACAGGCGCCCAACATCCTCTACGGACTTATAGAAAAGGATTTACCGGTAGGTACGTCCTTGAAGATGTTGGGGACACCAAAAGAACCATGGGATTATACCAAAGCTCTATAACGGGCGGGAGAGTGCGGATGACTCTGCAGCACCGATTGACCAAACTTTAGGTCTTCATCGGCCAAGGTATCAAACTTGTAAAACTTAGCAAACGTGTTTGACCCCGACCACGTAGCAGCTCGGCAAAATTGTAATGCCGAGACACCCCAGGCAGCCGCCCAGGACGAGCCCACCTTCCTAGTGGAATGGGCTTTTACCGATTTAGGTAACGGCAAACTTGCCGTGGAATGAGCCTGCTGAATCGTGTGACATATCCAGCGGGCAATGGTCTGCTTAGAAGCAGGATACCCAAGTTGGAAGGTCACCCCTTGTGTGACTGCTCCCCAACCCCGGAGACTTGCATCCATGGTCACTAGGATCCAGTCTTGGATCCCGAATCTGCGTCCTTCTAAGAGGCGAGAGCTGTGTAGCCACCACAGGAGTGAGATTCTGGTGTTGGGGGATAGAACTATCCTCCGGTGCATATGAAGGTGGGATCCGGACCATTTGTCTAACTAGTCCCACTGAAACACTCTGGCATGGAACCTCCCGAATTGGAGGGCCTCGTATGCCGCCACCATCTTCCCCAGCAATCGAATGTATTGATGAATAGAGACAGTTGGTGGTTTCAGAATGAATTTCCAGTGCCTTCTCCGGAGGGAGGAACACTCTCAGCTGGACCGTGTCCGGAATCATACCCAAAAATGCCAACCGGGTTGTTGGAATTAAGTGTGATTTCGGCAGGTTCAAGAGCCAGCCGTGCTGTTGTAGAAGCGACAGAGACAGTGCAATGTCCTGTACCAGTTTTTCCTTGGACCTCGCCTGTATCAGGAGATCGTCCAAGTACGGGATAATTGTAACTCCTCTTTTTCTGAGGTGAACCATCATTTCTACCATGACTTTTGTGAAAATCCTCGGAGCCGTGGCCAGGCCAAACGGCAACGTCTGAAATTGGTAATGAGTATCCTGGATTGCAAACCGGAGATAACTCTGATGAGGGGGATAAATTGGAACATGAAGGTAGGCATCCTATATGTCCAAAGACACCATGAATTCCCCCTCCTCCAGGCTGGAGATCACCGCTCGGAGAGACTCCATCTTGAATTTGAATTTCTTCAGGAACATTTTTAGAGATTTTAGGTTGAGGATTGGTCGTACCGAGCCATCCGGCTTCGGCACTACAAATAGGCTTGAATAAAACCCTTCCCCTTGTTGCGCCCGGGGGACCGGGATCACAACCTGATTTTGACATAATTTTTGTATAGCTCCACAGACTAGAACTCTGTCTGGAAGCGAAACTGGTAAGGGTGATTTAAAAAAACGGCGAGGGGGAACGTCTTGGAATTCCAGTATGTACCCTTGGGTCACAATTTGTAACACCCAAAGATCCAGGTCCTAGCGAACCCAAACCTGACTGAAAAGCCTTAGACGTGCTCCCACCGGTGCGGTCTCCTGTAAGGGAGACCCTGCGTCATGCGGTGGATTTGGCGGAAGCCGGGGAGGACTTCTGCTCTTGTGAACTCAAGGAGGCGGGAGTTCTCTTGCCCCTTCCTCTACCTCTGGTAGCGAGGAAGAAGTTACCTCGGCCTTTTCTATATTTATTGGGCCGAAAAGGACTGCATTTGATAGTGTGGTTTCTTCTGTTGCGCAGGAGCATTAGGTAAATAAGTAGATTTACCCGCTGTGGCCGCTGATACTAAATCAGTAAGGCCGTCACCAAACAGTGCCCCACCCTTAAAGGGAAGGGACTCCATATTTTTTCTTGGAATCAGCGTCAGCATTCCATTGATGAGTCCATAGCGCACGCCTAGCCGCAATTGACATAGCATTAGCCTTAGCCCCCAGGAGGCCAGCATCTCTTGCAGCCTCTTTCAAGTACGCAGCCGCGTCCCTGATATAACTAAGCGTCACTAGGATGCTTTCCCTATCCAGAGTATCTAAATCCGTAGATAAACTTTTAGCCCATTTTTCAATGGTGCTACTAACCCACGCTGACGCAATAAGCGGTCTAAGCTGCGTCCCCGTGGTATTAAAAAATAAGATTTTACTTACCGATAAATCTATTTCTCGGAGTCCGTAGTGGATGCTGGGGTTCCTGAAAGGACCATGGGGAATAGCGGCTCCGCAGGAGACAGGGCACAAAAAGTAAAGCTTTTCCAGATCAGGTGGTGTGCACTGGCTCCTCCCCCTATGACCCTCCTCCAGACTCCAGTTAGGTACTGTGCCCGGACGAGCGTACACAATAAGGGAGGATTTTGAATCCCGGGTAAGACTCATACCAGCCACACCAATCACACCGTACAACTTGTGATCTAAACCCAGTTAACAGTATGATAACAGCGGAGCCTCTGAAAGATGGCTTCCTTCAACAATAACCCGAATTAGTTAACAATAACTATGTACAATTATTGCAGATAATCCGCACTTGGGATGGGCGCCCAGCATCCACTACGGACTCCGAGAAATAGATTTATCGGTAAGTAAAATCTTATTTTCTCTATCGTCCTAGTGGATGCTGGGGTTCCTGAAAGGACCATGGGGATTATACCAAAGCTCCCAAACGGGCGGGAGAGTGCGGATGACTCTGCAGCACCGAATGAGAGAACTCCAGGTCCTCCTTAGCCAGAGTATCAAATTTGTAAAATTTTACAAACGTGTTCTCCCCTGACCACGTAGCTGCTCGGCAGAGTTGTAATGCCGAGACCCCTCGGGCAGCCGCCCAAGATGAGCCCACCTTCCTTGTGGAGTGGGCCTTTACAGATTTAGGCTGTGGCAGGCCTGCCACAGAATGTGCAAGTTGGATTGTGCTACAGATCCAACGAGCAATCGTCTGCTTAGACGCAGGAGCACCCATCTTGTTGGGTGCATACAATATAAACAACGAGTCAGATTTTCTGACTCCAGCTGTCCTTGCAATATATATTTTTAAAGCTCTGACAACGTCCAGTAACTTGGAGTCCTCCAAGTCACTTGTAGCCGCAGGCACTACAATAGGCTGGTTCAGATGAAATGCTGACACCACCTTAGGGAGAAAATGCGGACGAGTCCGCAGTTCTGCCCTGTCCGAATGGAAAATCAGATATGGGCTTTTGTAAGATAAAGCTGCCAGTTCTGACACTCTCCTGGCCGAAGCCAGGGCTAGAAGCATGGTCACTTTCCATGTGAGATATTTCAAATCCACCTTTTTTAGTGGTTCAAACCAATGAGATTTTAGGAAGTCCAAAACCACATTGAGATCCCACGGTGCCACTGGAGGCACCACAGGAGGCTGTATATGCAGCACTCCCTTAACAAAGGTCTGGACTTCAGGGACTGAAGCCAATTCTTTTTGAAAGAAAATCGACAGGGCCGAAATTTGAACCTTAATAGATCCCAATTTGAGACCCATAGACAATCCTGATTGCAGGAAATGTAGGAATCGACCCAGTTGAAATTCCTCCGTCGGAGCACTCCGATCTTCGCACCACGCAACATATTTTCGCCAAATTCGGTGATAATGTTGCACGGTTACTTCCTTCCTTGCTTTAATCAAAGTAGGAATGACTTCTTCCGGCATGCCTTTTTCCTTTAGGATCCGGCGTTCAACCGCCATGCCGTCAAACGCAGCCGCGGTAAGTCTTGAAACAGACAGGGACCCTGCTGAAGCAAGTCCCTCCTTAGAGGTAGAGGCCACGGATCTTCCGTGATCATCTCTTGAAGTTCCGGGTACCAAGTCCTTCTTGGCCAATCCGGAACCACTAGTATCGTTCTCACGCCTCTTTGCCGTATAATTCTCAATACTTTTGGTATGAGAGGCAGAGGAGGAAACACATACACCGACTGGTACACCCAAGGCGTTACCAGCGCGTCCACAGCTATTGCCTGCGGATCTCTTGACCTGGCGCAATACCTGTCCAGTTTTTTGTTGAGGCGAGACGCCATCATGTCCACCATTGGTCTTTCCCAACGGGTTACCAGCATGTGGAAGACTTCTGGATGAAGTCCCCACTCTCCCGGGTGAAGATCGTGTCTGCTGAGGAAGTCTGCTTCCCAGTTGTCCACTCCCGGGATGAACACTGCTGACAGTGCTATCACATGATTCTCTGCCCAGCGAAGAATCCTTGCAGCTTCTGCCATTGCACTCCTGCTTCTTGTGCCGCCCTGTCTGTTCACATGGGCGACTGCCGTGATGTTGTCCGACTGGATCAACACCGGTTTTCCTTGAAGCAGAGGTTCTGCCTGGCTTAGAGCATTGTATATTGCTCTTAGTTCCAGAATGTTTATGTGAAGAGACGTTTCCAGGCTCGTCCATACTCCCTGGAAGTTTCTTCCTTGTGTGACTGCTCCCCAGCCTCTCAGGCTGGCGTCCGTGGTCACCAGGATCCAATCCTGTATGCCGAATCTGCGGCCCTCCAATAGATGAGGACTCTGCAACCACCACAGAAGAGACACCCTTGTCCTTGGAGACAGGGTTATCCGTAGGTGCATCTGAAGATGCGACCCTGACCATTTGTCCAACAGATCCCTTTGGAAAATTCTTGCGTGGAATCTGCCGAATGGAATTGCTTCGTAAGAAGCCACCATTTTTCCCAGGACTCTTGTGCATTGATGTACAGACACCTTTCCTGGTTTTAGGAGGTTCCTGACAAGCTCGGATAACTCCTTGGCTTTTTCCTCCGGGAGAAAAACCTTTTTCTGAACCGTGTCCAGAATCATCCCTAGGAACAGCAGACGAGTTGTCGGCATTAACTGGGATTTTGGAATATTCAGAATCCACCCGTGCTGTTTTAGCACTTCTTGAGACAGTGCTAATCCCATCTCTAGCTGTTCTCTGGACCTTGCCCTTATTAGGAGATCGTCCAAGTATGGGATAATTAATACGCCTTTTCTTCGAAGAAGAATCATCATCTCGGCCATTACCTTTGTAAAGACCCGAGGTGCCGTGGATAATCCGAACGGCAGCGTCTGAAACTGATAGTGACAGTTTTGTACAACGAACCTGAGGTACCCCTGGTGTGAGGGGTAAATTGGAACGTGGAGATACGCATCCTTGATGTCCAAGGATACCATAAAGTCCCCCTCTTCCAGGTTCGCTATCACTGCTCTGAGTGACTCCATCTTGAACTTGAACTTCTTTATGTACAGGTTCAAGGACTTCAGATTTAGAATAGGCCTTACCGAGCCATCCGGCTTCGGTACCACAAAAAGAGTGGAATAATACCCCTTCCCTTGTTGCAGAAGAGGTACCTTGACTATCACCTGCTGAGAGTACAGCTTGTGAATGGCTTCCAAAACCGTCTCCCTTTCGGAGGGGGACGTTGGTAAAGCAGACTTCAGGAAACGGCGAGGTGGATCTGTCTCTAATTCCAACCTGTACCCCTGAGATATTATCTGCAGGATCCAGGGATCTACTTGCGAGTGAGCCCACTGCGCGCTGTAATTTTTGAGACGACCCCCCACCGTCCCCGAGTCCGCTTGAGAAGCCCCAGCGTCATGCTGAGGCTTTTGTAGAAGCCGGGGAGGGCTTCTGATCCTGGGAAGGAGCTGCCTGTTGCTGTCTCTTCCCTCGACCTCTGCCTCGTGGCAGATATGAATAGCCCTTTGCTCTCTTATTTTTAAAGGAACGAAAGGGCTGCGGTTGAAAGGTCGGTGCCTTTTTCTGTTGGGGAGTGACTTGAGGTAGAAAGGTGGATTTCCCGGCTGTAGCCGTGGCCACCAAATCTGATAGACCGACTCCAAATAACTCCTCCCCTTTATACTGCAAAACTTCCATATGCCGTTTTGAATCCGCATCGCCTGTCCACTGTCGCGTCCATAAAGCTCTTCTGGCCGAAATGGACATAGCACTTACCCGTGATGCCAGTGTGCAGATATCCCTCTGTGCATCACGCATATAAAGAAATGCATCCTTTATTTGTTCTAACGACAGTAAAATATTGTCCCTGTCCAGGGTATCAATATTTTCAATCAGGGACTCTGACCAAACTACCCCAGCACTGCACATCCAGGCAGTCGCTATAGCTGGTCGTAGTATAACACCTGCATGTGTGTATATACTTTTTTGGATATTTTCCATCCTCCTATCTGATGGATCTTTAAGTGCGGCCGTCTCAGGAGAGGGTAACGCCACTTGTTTAGATAAGCGTGTTAGCGCCTTGTCCACCCTAGGAGGTGTTTCCCAGCGCTCCCTAACCTCTGGCGGGAAAGGGTATAATGCCAGTAATTTCTTTGAAATTATCAGCTTTTTATCAGGGGCAACCCACGCTTCATTACACACGTCATTTAGTTCTTCTGATTCAGGAAAAACTATAGGTAGTTTTTTCACACCCCACATAATACCCTGTTTAGTGGTACCTGTAGTATCAGCTAAATGTAACGCCTCCTTCATTGCCAAAATCATATAACGTGTGGCCCTACTGGAAAATACGGTTGATTCGTCACCGTCACCACTGGAGTCATCGCCTGTGTCTGGGTCTGTGTCGACCGACTGAGGCAAAGGGCGTTTCACAGCCCCTGACGGTGTTTGAGTCGCCTGGACAGGCACTAATTGATTGTCCGGCCGTCTCATGTCGTCAAACGACTGCTTTAGCGTGTTGACACTATCCCGTAGTTCCATAAATAAAGGCATCCATTCTGGTGTCGACTCCCTAGGGGGTGACATCCTCATATTTGGCAATTGCTCCGCCTCCACGCCAATATCGTCCTCATACATGTCGACACACACGTACCGACACACAGCAGACACACAGGGAATGCTCCTAACGAAGACAGGACCCACTAGCCCTTTGGGGAGACAGAGGGAGAGTTTGCCAGCACACACCAAAAGCGCTATATATATATATATATATATATATATATATATATATATATATATCAGGGATAGCCTTATAATAAGTGCTCCCTTTAGCTGCTTTGTTATATCAAAATATCGCCATAAATTTGCCCCCCCTCTCTGTTTTACCCTGTTTCTGTAGTGCAGTGCAGGGGAGAGACTTGGGAGCCGTCCTGACCAGCGGAGCTGTGAGAGGAAATGGCGCCGTGTGCTGAGGAGATAGGCCCCGCCCCTTTTCTGGCGGGCTCGTCTCCCGCTATTTAGAGAAATCAGGCAGGGGTTAAATATCTCCATATAGCCTCTGGGGGCTATATGTGAGGTATTTTTAGCCTTTATATAGGTTACATTTGCCTCCCAGGGCGCCCCCCTCCCAGCGCCCTGCACCCTCAGTGACTGCCGTGTGAAGTGTGCTGAGAGGAAAATGGCGCACAGCTGCAGTGCTGTGCGCTACCTTTAGAAGACTGCAGGAGTCTTCAGCCGCCGATTCTGGACCTCTTCTGACTTCAGCATCTGCAAGGGGGCCGGCGGCGCGGCTCCGGTGACCATCCAGGCTGTACCTGTGATCGTCCCTCTGGAGCTTGATGTCCAGTAGCCAAGAAGCCAATCCATCCTGCACGCAGGTGAGTTGACTCCTTCTCCCCTCAGTCCCTCGCTGCAGTGATCCTGTTGCCAGCAGGAATCACTGTAAAATAAAAAACCTAGCTAAACTTTTTCTAAGCAGCTCTTTAGGAGAGCCACCTAGATTGCACCCTTCTCGGCCGGGCACAAAAATCTAACTGGAGTCTGGAGGAGGGTCATAGGGGGAGGAGCCAGTGCACACCACCTGATCTGGAAAAGCTTTACTTTTTGTGCCCTGTCTCCTGCGGAGCCGCTATTCCCCATGGTCCTTTCAGGAACCCCAGCATCCACTAGGACGATAGAGAAATAGCTTTTAGAGCAGCCTCCTGCTTACGATCAGCCGGCTCCTTAAGAGTCGTCAACTGAGCCGCAGGGAGCGCTACCTGTTTAGACAAGCGTGCTAGGGCTTTGTCTACTGTGGGTGGTATTTCCCACTTATCCCTATCCGCTGCGGGAAAGGGGTATGCCACCTTGATCCTATTAGGAATGAGAAATTTCTTATCAGGTGTATTCCAAATGCCATCAAAAAGGTAATTTAGTTCAAAACAAGGAGGAAAAGAAACCGAGCGTCTCTTTTCTTTGTAAATAAGGACCCTCGTTTCTGGTGTAAAGGGGTCCTCGTCAATACGTAATATGTCTTTGACAGCCACAATCATATATTGAATACTCTTAGCCAATTTAGGATCTAATCTAGAATCGGCACCGGTATCAGAGTCCGTGTCGGTATCTGTGTCATCTAATTGGTCAACACCACGTTTTAGTGACCCTTGTAATAAAGCGTCATCTACTGATCTCTTCCAAATCTGCAGTTGAGAGTCAGATTCAGTGAACTTTCGATTTAATAGAGCAGAGGTTCTCAAACTCGGTCCTTGGGGGCACACACAGTGCATGTTTTGCAGGTCTCCTCACAGAATCGCAAGTGAAATAATTAGCTCCACCTGTGGACCTTTTACAATGTGTCAGTGAGTAATTAATACACCTGGGCACCTGCTGGTTACCTGCAAAACATGCACTGTGTGTGCCCCCGAGGACCGAGTTTGAGAACCTCTGTAATAGAGTAACATTAGCATTTAAAGCAGTTAACCAATCAGCAGTCGGTGGTGCCGACAGGACCCCCAAAACATTTGGTGTCCCCAATAAATTATCCCCGAGAGGAAAATTCTGCCTCAGACATGTTGTCTCCCTAACAGCACCCAAAAGAAAGCCTGTGAGGGAACAAAAGGAAAGGAGCCAGCTCACACCCCAGCGACAAAGTGCAGGTCTGAAAAACACCCTCAAGTGTCACAGAGCTGCAGTGCTTATGTATGTAAATAATCTGCCCCCCCTCGTTTTATAGACCCTGGTACTTGCTGCTGCGAGGAAGGACCAGCGCTGCTGCTTGGAGGATGAAATGGGGCTGAGTGAGCCTGGAGGAAGAAGCCCCGCCCCCAACATGGCGCGCTACTTCCCGCTTATTTTTACATGGCGCGCACTGAGCAAATCACACTGCACGGTACCTCTATATGCCGTCTTTGTTGAAGAGAAGATGTCTTTTCCTCACATACTCACCTGTCTTCTGACTTCTGGCTTGAAGAGGGGGGACGGCAAGCTGTGGGAGCGAGCATCCAGGAGAGCCCGGCGTTCATCTCCCCTCAGGAGCTGAGGGCATCCTGTCAGCAGCAGCAGAGCCCTGAAACTCATTAGAAGTGGGTCTAGACTGCTCTCCCCTCTTTCCCACGAAACAGGGAGTCTGTAGCCAGCAGATCTCCCCAAAATAAAAAACCTAACATTAAGTCTTTTCAGAGAAACTCTAAGAGCTCCCCCGAGTGCCTCCATCTCGCAGGGCACATTTTCTAAATTGAGTCTGGGGAGGGATATAGAGGGAGGAGCCAGGTCACGCCCCCTTTGAAAGTCTTAAAGTGCCCATGTCTCCTGCGGATCCGTCTATATCCCATGGTTCTTTTGGTGTCCCCAACATCCTCAAGGACGTAATAGAAAATTAAAATATACGCTTTTCTAAATTTCACATAGTAACAAATCAGATTTTAGTGGTGTCAAATGGCTATATTATGTGCTAAATAATACATTACACATTTGTCCCCTTTGTTCAGCCAACTGATGTACTGTAGATGAACTAATCAAGGATCCAAAAAAACTCATCAGCTTGCTCTTTATTGGGTCAGGAAGGATTTTTCCCCCCAGTTAAATGTGCAACTATCACACTGAGAGGTTTTGTTTTGCCTTCTCCTGGAGTAAAGCAATTTAAGGTTGAACCCGATGGATCAGAGTCTTCTTGCAACCTTACTAATTTAGGTGCTTGTGTTGCTACAGTGTAATGAGGACAAGAGACTTTGCAGGTATATAATTTTGGATTGGATCTTACAATAACTAGAATATCTTTTAGAGACTTTAGATGAACCTTTTTATTTTGTAACATTGCTACTTAAAAAGAGGATGCAATACTATTCTGACAGACATTTCTTTGAAATTGATGATTAACATTAAAATAAGAATTTACTCACCGGTAATTCTATTTCTCGTAGTCCGTAGTGGATGCTGGGAACTCCGTAAGGACCATGGGGAATAGCGGGCTCCGCAGGAGACTGGGCACTCTAAAAGAAAGATTAGGTACTATCTGGTGTGCACTGGCTCCTCCCTCTATGCCCCTCCTCCAGACCTCAGTTAGGGAAACTGTGCCCGGAAGAGCTGACACAATAAGGAAAGGATTTGGAATCCCGGGTAAGACTCATACCAGCCACACCAATCACACCGTACAACTCGTGATACTATACCCAGTTAACAGTATGAATAACAACTGAGCCTCACGAAAAGATGGCTCATAACAATAACCCTTTAGTTAGGCAATAACTATATACAAGTATTGCAGACAACCCGCACTTGGGATGGGCGCCCAGCATCCACTACGGACTACGAGAAATAGAATTACCGGTGAGTAAATTCTTAATTTTCTCTGACGTCCTAGTGGATGCTGGGAACTCCGTAAGGACCATGGGGATTATACCAAAGCTCCCAAACGGGCGGGAGAGTGCGGATGACTCTGCAGCACCGAATGAGCAAAATCAAGGTCCTCCTCAGCCAGGGTATCAAACTTGTAGAATTTTGCAAATGTGTTTGAACCCGACCAAGTAGCAGCTCGGCAAAGCTGTAAAGCCGAGACCCCTCGGGCAGCCGCCCAAGAAGAGCCCACCTTCCTCGTGGAATGGGCTTTTACTGATTTAGGATGCGGCAGTCCAGCCGCAGAAAGTGCAAGTTGAATCGTGCTATAGATCCAGCGAGCAATAGTCTGCTTTGAAGCAGGAGCACCCAGCTTGTTGGGTGCATACAGGATAAATAGCGAGTCAGTTTTCCTGACTCTAGCCATCCTGGAAACATAGATTTTCAGGGCCCTTACTACGTCCAGCAACTTGGAATCCTCCAAGTCCCGAGTAGCCGCAGGCACCACAATAGGTTGGTTCAAATGAAACGCTGATACCACCTTAGGAAGAAATTGGGAACGAGTCCTCAATTCCGCCCTATCCATATGAAAAATCAGATAAGGGCTTTTACATGACAAAGCCGCCAATTCTGATACACGCCTGGCCGAAGCCAAGGCCAACAGCATGACCACTTTCCGCGTGAGATATTTTTGCTCCACGGTTTTAAGTGGCTCAACCAATGCGACTTTAGGAAATCCAACACCACGTTGAGATCCCAAGGTGCCACTGGAGGCACAAAAGGGGGCTGAATATGCAGCACTCCTTTAACAAAAGTGTGAACTTCAGGCAGTGAAGCCAGTTAGTTTTTGGAAGAAAATCGACAGAGCCAAAATCTGGACCTTAATGGAACCCAAGTTGAGGCCCATAGTCACCCCTGACTGTAGGAAGTGCAGAAATCGACCCAGCTGAAATTCCTCCGTTGGGGCCTTCCAGGCCTCACACCAAGCAACATATTTCCGCCATATGCGGTGATGATGTTTTGCGGTCACATCCTTCCTAGCTTTAATCAGCGTAGGAATGACTTCCTCCGGAATGCCCTTTTCCTTTAGGATCCGGTGTTCAACCGCCATGCCGTCAAACGCAGCCGCGGTAAGTCTTGGAACAGACAGGGCCCCTGCAGTAGCAGGTCCTGTCTGAGCGGCAGAGGCCAAGGGTCCTCTGAGATCATTTCTTGAAGTTCTGGGTACCAAGCTCTTCTTGGCCAATCCGGAACAATGAGTATAGTTCTTACTCCTCTCCTTCTTATTATTCTCAGTACCTTGGGTATGAGAGGAAGAGGAGGGAACACATAAACCGACTGGTACACCCACGGTGTCACTAGAGCGTCCACAGCTATCGCCTGAGGGTCCCTTGACCTGGCGCAATATCTTTTTAGCTTTTTGTTGAGGCGGGACGCCATCATGTCCACCTGTGGCCGTTCCCAACGGTTCACAATCAACTGGAAGACCTCTGGATGAAGTCCCCACTCTCCCGGGTGGAGGTCGTGCCTGCTGAGGAAGTCTGCTTCCCAGCTGTCCACTCCCGGAATGAACACTGCTGACAGTGCTATCACGTGATTCTCCGCCATCAAAGAATCCTTGTGGCTTCTGCCATTGCCACCCTGCTTCTTGTGCCGCCCTGGCGGTTTACATGGGCGACCGCTGTGATGTTGTCTGACTGAATCAGAACCGGTTGGTTTTGAAGCAGGGGTTCTGCTTGACTCAGGGCGTTGTAAATGTCCCTTAGTTCCAGAATATTTATGTGTAGGGAAGTTTCCTGACTTGACCATTGTCCTTGGAAGTTTCTTCCCTGGGTGACTGCCCCCCAACCTCGGAGGCTTGCATCCGTGGTCACCAGGACCCAGTCCTGTATGCCGAATCTGCGGCCTTCGAGCAGATGAGCACTCTGCAGCCACCACAGCAGAGACACCCTGGCCCTCGGGGACAGGGTGATTAACCGATGCATCTGGAGATGCGATCCGGACCACTTGTCCAACAGATCCCACTGGAAGATCCTTGCATGGAATCTGCCGAAGGGACTTGCTTCGTAAAAAGCTACCATCTTTCCCAGGACTCGCGTGCAGTGATGCACCAACACCTGCTTTGGTTTCAGGAGGACCCTGACCAGAGATGATAATTCTTGGGCCTTCTCCTCCGGGAGAAAATCTTCTTCTGTTCTGTGTCCAGAATCATGCCCAAGAACAGCAGACGCATCGCAGGAATCAGCTGCGGCTTTGGGATATTCAGAATCCAGCCGTGCTGATGCAGCACTTCCTGAGATAGTGCCACGCCGACTAGCAACTGCTCTTTGGACCTTGCCTTTATAAGGAGATCGTCCAAGTACGGAATAATCATGACTCCCTTCTTTCGGAGGAGCATCATCATTTCGGCCATTACCTTGGTAAATACCCACGGTGCCGTGGACAGACCAGACGGCAACGTCTGGAATTGGTAATGACCGTCCTGTACCACACCCTTGAGGTACTTTGAACTTGAACTTTTTTATATAAATGTTCAAGGATTTTAAATTTAGAATGGGTCTCACCGAACCGTCTGGTTTCGGTACCACAACATTGTGGAATAGTAACCCCGTCCCTGTTGAAGGAGGGGTTCCTTGATTATCACCTGCTGAAGATACAGCTTGTGAATTGCCGCCAGTACTACCTCCCTTTCTCTGAGGGCAGCAGGCAAGGCTGATTTGAGGTAACGGCGAGGGGGAGTCGCCTCGAACTCCAGCTTGTATCCCTGTGATACTACTTGCAGAACCCAGGGATCCATCTGTGAGCGAGCCCACTGGTCGCTGAAGTTCCGGAGACGCGCCCCCACCGCACCTGGCTCAGCCTGTGGAGCCCCAGCGTCATGCGGTGGACTTAGAGGAAGCGGGGAAAGATTTTTGATCCTGGGAACTGGCTGTCTGGTGCAGCCTTTTTCCTTCTTCCCTTGCCTCTGGCAGAAAGGAAGCGCCTTTGACCAGCTTGCTTTTCTGAGGCCGAAAGGACTGTACCTGATAATACGGTGCTTTCTTAGGCTGTAAGGGAACCTGAGGTAAAAATTTTGACTTCCCAGCTGTTGCTGTGGATACGAGGTCCGAGAGACCATCCCCAAACAATTCCTCACCCTTATAAGGCAGAATCTCCATGTGCCTTTTAGAATCAGCATCACCTGTCCACTGCCGGGTCCATAATACCCTCCTGGCAGAAATGGACATTGCATTAATTCTGGATGCCAGCCGGCAAATATCCCTCTGTGCATCCCTCATATATAAGACGACGTCTTTGATATGCTCTATGGTTAGCAAAATAGTATCCCTGTCGAGGGTAACACTATTATCTGACAGGGTATCAGACCACGCTGCAGCAGCACTACACCTCCATGCTGAGGCAATTGCAGGACTCAGTATAGTACCTGAGTGTGTATATACAGACTTCAGGATTTCCTCCTGCTTTCTATCAGCAGGCTCCTTCAAGGTGGCCGTATCCTGAGACGGCAGTGCCACCTTTTTTTACAAACGTGTGAGCGCCTTATCCACCCTAGGGGATATCTCCCAACGTGACCTATCCTCTGGCGGGAAAGGGTACGCCATCAGTAACTTTTTAGAAATTACCAGTTTCTTATCGGGGGAAACCCACGCTTCTTCACACACTTCATTCAATTCATCTGATGGGGGAACAAAACACTGGCTGCTTTTTCTCCCCAAACATAAAACCCCTTTTTAGTGGTACTTGGGTTAATGTCAGAAATGTGTAACACATTTTTCATTGCCGAAATCATGCAACGGATGCCCCTAGTGGATTGTGTATATGTCTCAACCTCGTCGACACTGGAGTCAGACTCCGTGTCGACATCTGTGTCTACCATCTGAGGTAGCGGCCGTTTTTGAGCCCCTGATGGCCTTTGAGACGCCTGGGCAGGCGCGGGCTGAGAAGCCGGCTGTCCCATGGCTGTTACGTCATCCAGCCTTTTATGTAAGGAGTTGACACTGTCGGTTAATACCTTCCACATATCCACCCACTCTGGTGTCGGCCCCGCAGGGGGTGACATCACATTTATCGGCACCTGCTCCACCTCCACATAAGCCTCCTCATCAAACAAGTCGATACAGCCGTACCGACACACCGCACACACACAGGGAATGCTCTGACTGAGGACAGGACCCCACAAAGTCCTTAGGGGAGACAGAGAGAGTATGCCAGTACACACCACAGCGCTATTTAATCAGGGATTTACACTAATAGAAAGTGATTTTTCCCTATAGCTGCTTTTTATATACAGTTTGCGCCTAAATTTAGTGCCCCCCCTCTCTTTTTAACCCTTTGAGCCTGGAAACTGCAGGGGAGAGCCTGGGGAGCTGTCTTCCAGCTGCATTGTGAAGAGAAAATGGCGCCAGTGTGCCGAGGGAGATAGCCCCGCCCCTTTTTCGGCGGACTTCTCCCGCTCTTATAATTGTATTATGGCAGGGGATTTTTACACATATATAGCTTATTAGGCTATATTATGTGTTGTTTGCCAAAGTTAAGGTACTCTAATTGCAGCCCAGGGCGCCCACCCCCCCAGCGCCCTGCACCCATCAGTGACCGGAGTATGTGGTGTGCATAGGGAGCAATGGCGCACAGCTGCAGTGCTGTGCGCTACCTTAATGAAGACCGAAGTCTTCAGCCGCCGATTTCCAGGACTCTTCTTGCTTCTGGCTCTGTAAGGGGGACGGCGGCGCGGCTCCGGGACCAGACGACCGAGGCTGGGCCTGTGTTCGATCCCTCTGGAGCTAATGGTGTCCAGTAGCCTAAGAAGCCCAAGCTAGCTGCAAGCAGGTAGGTTCGCTTCTTCTCCCCTTAGTCCCTCGTAGCAGTGAGTCTGTTGCCAGCAGATCTCACTGAAAATAAAAAAACCTAACAAATACTTTCTTTACTAGGAGCTCAGGAGAGCCCCTAGTGTGCAACCAGCTCGGGCCGGGCACAGATTCTAACTGAAGTCTGGAGGAGGGGCATAGAGGGAGGAGCCAGTGCACACCAGATAGTACCTAATCTTTCTTTTAGAGTGCCCAGTCTCCTGCGGAGCCCGCTATTCCCCATGGTCCTTACGGAGTTCCCAGCATCCACTAGGACGTCAGAGAAATCAAGTTAACTTTGAGTGGAGCTAGAGACCGCTCAGCAGAAAGCAAGGACTGTAGCAGGGCAGTATGGACGGTGTAATGGTTAGCATTACTGCCTCACAACACTGAAGTCCTGGGTTCGTTTCCCACCACAGCCTTAACTGTGTGGAGTTTGTATATTCTCCCCATGCTTGCATGAGTTTCCTCTGGGTGCTGGAGTCTCCTCTCACAATACAAAAATACACTGGAAGGTTAATTGGCTTTTGAAGAAAATTAAACCTAGTGTGTAAGTGCGTGCATATACAGGGGCAGACTAGATGGGCCAAGGGGTTCTTAACGGCCATCAAAATTCTATGTTTATATGACTGTCAGCCCAGTGATTGGTAGGCCGATGATGTCACTCTGCTACAGTTTTATGTACTTTACATTTGTCTTAATTTCCTCTCTAACTTGCAACTATCTTTATTATCCTCAAGGGAGCATAGTTCACCTTTTTAATACCCTTAATGTATTAATACGTTCTTATACGACAAATAAAATATACCTAAAATGGCTGGGGAAAAAAATAAGAATTTACTTACCGATAATTCTATTTCTCATAGTCCGTAGTGGATGCTGGGAACTCCGTAAGGACCATGGGGAATAGTGGCTCCGCAGGAGACTGGGCACAAAAGTAAAAGCTTTATGACTAGCTGGTGTGCACTGGCTCCTCCCCCTATGACCCTCCTCCAAGCCTCAGTTAGGATACTGTGCCCGGACGAGCGTACATAATAAGGAAGGATCTTGAATCCCGGGTAAGACTCATACCAGCCACACCAATCACACCGTACAACTTGTGATCTGAACCCAGTTAACAGTATGATAAACGTAGGAGCCTCTGAAAAGATGGCTCACAACAATAAACAACCCGATTTTTGTAACAATAACTATATACAAGTATTGCAGACAATCCGCACTTGGGATGGGCGCCCAGCATCCACTACGGACTATGAGAAATAGAATTATCGGTAAGTAAATTCTTATTTTCTCTGACATCCTAGTGGATGCTGGGAACTCCGTAAGGACCATGGGGATTATACCAAAGCTCCCAAACAGGCGGGAGAGTGCAGATGACTCTGCAGCACCGAATGAGAGAACTCCAGGTCCTCCTCAGCCAGGGTATCGAATTTGTAAAATTTAGCAAACGTGTTTGCCCCTGACCAAGTAGCTGCTCGGCAAAGTTGTAAAGCCGAGACCCCTCGGGCAGCCGCCCAAGATGAGCCCACCTTCCTTGTGGAATGGGCTTTTACAGATTTTGGCTGTGGCAGGCCTGCCACAGAATGTGCAAGCTGAATCGTACTACAAATCCAACGAGCAATCGTCTGCTTAGAAGCAGGAGCACCCAGCTTGTTGGGTGCATACAGGATAAACAGCGAGTCAGATTTTCTGACTCCAGCCGTCCTGGAAACATATTTTCAGGGCCCTGACTACGTCCAGCAACTTGGAGTCCTCCAAGTCCCTAGTAGCCGCAGGCACCACAATAGGCTGGTTCATGTGAAACGCTGAAACCACCTTAGGGAGAAATTGAGGGCGAGTCCTCAGTTCTGCCCTGTCTGAATGAAAAATTAGGTAAGGGCTTTTATATGATAAAGCCGCCAATTCTGAGACACGCCTGGCTGAAGCCAGGGCTAACAGCATGACCACTTTCCATGTGAGATATTTTAATTCCACAGTGGTGAGTGGTTCAAACCAATGTGACCTTAGGAGACTCAACACTACATTGAGATCCCAAGGTGCCACTGGAGGCACAAAAGGAGGCTGTATATGCAGTACCCCTTTGACAAACGTCTGAACTTCAGGCACTGAAGCCAGTTCTTTTTGGAAGAATATTGACAGGGCCGAAATTTGAACCTTAATGGACCCTAATTTTAGGCCCATAGATAGTCCTGTTTGCAGGAAATGCAGGAAACGACCCAGTTGAAATTCCTCTGTAGGGGCCTTCTTGGCCTCACACCACGCAACATATTTTCGCCAAATGTGGTGATAATGTTGTACGGTTACATCCTTCCTGGCCTTGATCAGGGTAGGGATGACTTCATCTGGAATGCCTTTTTCCTTCAGGATCCGGCGTTCAACCTCCATGCCGTCAAACGCAGCCGCGGTAAGTCTTGGAACAGACAAGGTCCCTGCTGGAGCAGGTCCTTTCTTAGAGGTAGAGGCCACGGGTCCTCCGTGAGCATCTCTTGAAGTTCCAGGTACCAAGTCCTCCTTGGCCAATCCGGAGCCACGAGTATAGTTCTTACTCCTCTCCTTCTTATGATTCTCAATACTTTGGGTATGAGAGGCAGAGGAGGGAACACATACACTGACTGGTACACCCACGGTGTTACCAGAGCGTCCACCGCTATCGCCTGAGGGTCCCTTGACCTGGCGCAAGATCTGTCTAGTTTCTTGTTGAGACGAGACGCCATCATGTCCACCTTTGGTTTTTCCCAAAGGTTTACAATCACGTGGAAGACTTCTGGGTGAAGTCCCCACTCCCCCGGGTGGAGGTCGTGTCTGCTGAGGAAGTCTGCTTCCCAGTTGTCCACTCCCGGAATGAACACCGCTGACAGTGCTGTCACATAATTTTCCGCCCAGCGAAGAATTCTTGCAGCTTCTGCCATTGCCCTCCTGCTTCTTGTGCCGCCCTGTCTGTTTACGTGGGCGACTGCCGTGATGTTGTCCGATTGGATCAATACCGACTGACCCTGAAGCAGAGGCCTTGCTTGACTTAGGGCATTGTAAATTGCCCTTAGTTCCAGGATATTTATGTGAAGAGACGTTTCCATGCTTGACCACAAGCCCTGGAAATTTCTTCCCTGTGTGACTGCTCCCCAGCCTCTCAGGCTGGCATCCGTGGTCACCAGAATCCAGTCCTGAATGCCGAATCTGCGGCCCTCTAGAAGATGAGCACTCTGCAACCACCACAGGAGAGACACCCTTGTCCTTGGAGATAGGGTTATCCGCTGATGCATCTGAAGATGCGATCCGGACCATTTGTCCAGCAGATCCCACTGAAAAGTTCTTGCATGGAATCTTCCGAATGGAATCGCTTCGTAAGAAGCCACCATCTTTCCCAGGACCCTTGTGCATTGATGCACTGACACTTGTCCTGGTTTCAGGAGGTTCCTGACTAGCTCGGATAACTCCCTGGCCTTCTCCTCCGGGAGAAACACCTTTTTCTGGACTGTGTCCAGAATCATCCCTAGGAACAGTAGACGTGTTGTTGGAATCAGCTGCGATTTTGGAATATTTAGAATCCACCCGTGCTGACGTAGCACTACCTGAGATAGTGCTACTCCGACCTCTAACTGTTCCCTGGACCTTGCCCTTATCAGGAGATCGTCCAAGTAAGGGATAATTAAGACGCCTTTTCTTCGAAGAAGAATCATCATTTCGGCCATTACCTTGGTAAAGACCCGTGGTGCCGTGGACAATCCAAACGGCAGCGTCTGAAACTGATAATGACAGTTTTGTACCACAAACCTGAGGTACCCTTGGTGAGAAGGGTAGATTGGGACATGGAGATAAGCATCTTTGATGTCCAGAGACACCATATAGTCCCCTTCTTCCAGGTTCGCTATCACTGCTCTGAGTGACTCCATCTTGAATTTGAACCTTTTTATGTAAGTGTTCAATGATTTCAGATTTAAAATCGGTCTCACCGAGCCGTCCGGCTTCGGTACCACAAACAGCGTGGAGTAATACCCCTTTCCCTGTTGTAGGAGGGGTACCTTGATTATCACCTGCTGGGAATACAGCTTGTGAATAGCTTCCAATACTGCCTCCCTGTCGGAGGGAGACGTTGGTAGAGCAGACTTCAGGAACCGGCGAGGGGGAGACGTCTCGAATTCCAATTTGTACCCCTGTGATACTACCTGCAGGATCCAGGGGTCCACTTGCGAGTGAGCCCACTGCGCATTGAAATTTTTGAGACGGGCCCCCACCGTGCCTGAGTCCGCTTGTAAAGCCCCAGCGTCATGCTGAAGACTTGGCAGAAGCGGGGGAGGGCTTCTGATCCTGGGAAGAGGCTGCCTGCTGCAGTCTTTTTCCCCTTCCTCTGCCCCGGGGGAGAAATGAGTGGCCTTTTGCCCGCTTGCCCTTATGGGGACGAAAGGACGGAGTTTGAAAAGACGGTGTCTTTTTCTGCTGAGAGGTGACCTGGGGTAAAAAGGTGGATTTCCCAGCCGTCGCCGTGGCCACCAGGTCCGATAGACCGACCCCAAATAACTCCTCCCCTTTATACGGCAAAACTTCCATATGCCGTTTGGAATCCGCATCACCTGACCACTGTCGTGTCCATAAACTTCTTCTGGCAGAAATGGACAGCGCACTTACTCTTGATGCCAGGGTGCAAATATCCCTCTGTGCATCTCGCATATATAGTAATGCATCCTTTAAATGCTCTATAGTCAATAATATACTGTCCCTATCCAGGGTATCAATATTTTCAGTCAGGGAATCCGGCCAAGCCACTCCAGCGCTGCACATCCAGGCTGAGGCGATTGCTGGTCGTAGTATAACACCAGTATGTGTGTATATACCCTTTAGGATATTTTCCAGCTTTCTATCAGCTGGTTCCTTGAGGGCGGCCGTATCAGGAGACGGCAACGCCACTTGTTTTGATAAGCGTGTGAGCGCCTTATCTACCCTAGGGGGTGTTTCCCAACGCGCCCTAACTTCTGGCGGGAAAGGGTATAATGCCAATAATTTATTAGAAATCAGCAGTTTTTTATCGGGGGAAACCCACGCTTTGTCACACACCTCATTTAATTCATCTGATTCAGGAAAAACTATGGGTAGTTTTTTCACACCCCACATAATACCCCTTTTTGTGGTACTTGTAGTATCAGAAATGTTCAAAGCCTCCTTCATTGCCGTGATCATGTAACGTGTGGCCCTACTGGACATTACGTTTGTCTCGTCACCGTCGACGCTGGAGTCAGTATCCGTGTCTGGGTCTGTGTCGACCATCTGAGGTAACGGGCGCTTTAGAGCCCCTGACGGTGTTTGAGACGCCTGGACAGGCACTAACTGATTTGCCGGCTGTCTCATGTCGTCAACAGTTTTTTGCAAAGTGCTGACACTGTCACGTAATTCCTTCCATACGACCATCCAGTCAGGTGTCGACTCCCTAGGGGGTGACATCACTATTACAGGCAATTGCTCCGCCTCCACATCATTTTCCTCCTCATACATGTCGACACAATCGTACCGACACACAGCACACACACAGGGAATGCTTTGATAGAGGACAGGACCCCACGAGCCCTTTGGGGAGACAGAGGGAGAGTTTGCCAGCACACACCAGAGCGCTATATATATACACAGGGATAACCTTATATAAGTGTTTCTCCCTTCTATAGCTGCTGTATTTGTATTATCTGCCAATTAGTGCCCCCCCTCTCTTGTTTTACCCTGATTCTGTAGCAGGACTGCAGGGGAGAGTCAGGGAGCCGTCCTTCCAGCGGAGCTGTGAGGGAAAATGGCGCTTGTGTGCTGAGGAGATAGGCTCCGCCCCCTTTTCTGCGGCCTTTTCTCCCGCTTTTTTTAGGAAAACTGGCAGGGGTTAAATGCATCCATATAGCCCAGGAGCTATATGTGATGCATTTCTTTAGCCATATAAGGTTTAAAACGTGTTTTATTGCGTCTCAGGGCACTCCCCCCCAGCGCCCTGCACCCTCAGTGACCGGAGTGTGAAGTGTGCTGAGAGCAATGGCGCACAGCTGCAGTGCTGTGCGCTACCTTATTGAAGACAGGAACGTCTTCTGCCGCCGATTTTTCCGGACCTCTTCGCTCTTCTGGCTCTGTAAGGGGGCCGGCGGCGCGGCTCCGGGACCCATCCAAGCTGAGCCTGTGATCGTCCCTCTGGAGCTAATGTCCAGTAGCCAAGAAGCCCAATCCACTCTGCATGCAGGTGAGTTCGCTTCTTCTCCCCTTAGTCCCACGATGCAGTGAGCCTGTTGCCAGCAGGTCTCACTGAAAATAAAAAACCTATTTAAACTTTTACTCTAAGCAGCTCAGGAGAGCTACCTAGCATGCACCCTTCTCGGCCGGGCACAAAAATCTAACTGAGGCTTGGAGGAGGGTCATAGGGGGAGGAGCCAGTGCACACCAGCTAGTCATAAAGCTTTTACTTTTGTGCCCAGTCTCCTGCGGAGCCGCTATTCCCCATGGTCCTTACGGAGTTCCCAGCATCCACTAGGACGTCAGAGAAAAGTGTTTATTGAGTTAGTAAATGTGTTAGCCCAGCACTCCAGCAATACTTATTCCAAAGGCCCCGTGTTCTGTCAAACATGCAGATGGACCACACATATTTAAAAAAATAAATAAAACTTGGCCGGTATTGAGGGACTTTTAAACATCTTGTAAATGATACCCACACAGTCTCGTTACATCATCTTCATCATACCCAACGATTCAGTAGCAAGTACACAAAGGAATAATTTGTGATTTTTGCATTAGATTAATCCACTTTTTCAAAATAACACAAAATCAGTATTCTACATATAAAACCGCATTTAAAAATTTTATGGTGTTCTCTTTTTTAATTTATTGCCATCTCAAACTAAAAACAATGTGTGGGAATAATAATGTGGTAGCGCAACAAGGCTCACCATCTTTAATACAAGAAAATCTACACTATTACATGGGGGGACCATTGTTTTCTTTTGACACAGGATGTGGGAGAGAAGATATGAACATTAAATCCCACCACATCTATGGAAAATATAATGCGGTGTAGTGTTGGGCTATCACATGTAACCACCAGGCAATAACCACTTAGGTGCACATCGTTGAATAAAGATACTTCAAATTAAAAGTTCCCCAATTGTGCTAATTTTTCCAAAGTACAGGGTGATTGTCTGGTGATCACCACACAATAATTACTAAGGTGCCAGATCAATTGAAAGAGGGGACACTCCTCTTTTAAATATGGGTACCCCAGAATTGATGGAAGCCAGAATGGAGGTGATCTTCTTAGTTTTCTGCAGTGTAGGGGGTTATGGTCTGGTGACCATACCAATAACAAGGCAATACCTTCTATGGGGGGAGGGGAGGGGTGTTTGCTAGTGTGAAAGAGTATGTCCCCGATCGTCCTGTCCTTCCAGACACTGCAATTTAGTTTTCCCCACTTCACTGTGGATGACTATTGGAATTTGATGTATAATGCAAAACGACATTTAACTTCTTGTCCCCAATGAAGTGTTTAATATTTTAGCTTATACAGAATACATACACCTTACCTTGTACTCATTTTGATCTTGAAAATCAGAGGTGAAAATCTTTATTGTTTTATCTCCAGCTGCTGTACAAAACCTAAAAAAGGATAAAGTGTACAGTAATTGTACTTATGACCTGTGTTTATAATGGCAGATGATACTGTAAATGTCATCAGTAGGAAGGTGTATAATTTGAATTAACATAATTTACAGGTTTAACTATACAAGTTGCATAGACGGTTGCTAGGGAATAACATTTTCAAAAACAAATGTGTCAATTTTACAGACATGTAGCTGCCACTATCAGATAGGGAGACTGATTAGTAAAGAGAAAGCAGACCTCTTATATACACCATCTATGATTGTGATTTCAAAGGAGGAAGAACATTAAAAAAATATGCTGGAGTTAAAATAACCCAAGCATATGGGCCATTTCTACTTATATTACCAATTTACAACATTACTTCCCTTTTACAGTGGTTCCATCATGTGGCCTGCCGAATAAACTTCAAATGACTCACCCTCACAACACTGACCTGCAAACATCTGAAACTTCATCTTGAAATAATGGGGCAGATGTATTAACCTGGAGAAGGCATAAGGAAGTGATAAACCAGTGATAAATGCAAGGTGATAAACGCACCAGCCAATCAGCTCCCATATGTAAATTAACAGTTAGGAGCTGATTGGCTGGTGCATTATCACCTTGCACTTAAACCACTGATAAAGCAGTGTTATCACTTCCTTATGCCTTCTCCAGATTAATACATCTAACCCACTGTCCCTTACGAACTCTCAAGACATAACATTGTCCCGTTTCTCCCCTAGTCTAAGACATATCATTGTCCTGTTTCTCATCTCACATCCACATTCAAGACCGCTTCTATACAGCTATCTACTGTACATATGGCATTCCCCATCTTGCCCGATCATACTCTTCCAAAGCATTCAAATAACGTTCTGAAAACCCATCTTTATAATATAGCTTATCCTATTCACCGGCAAAACTATTGGGCCCTACACACTTAGCGACATACATGGGCGATGTGAACGAAATATCATTCATGTCGTTTAGTGTATAGGCACCAACGATGAACGATGCGCATCCCCACGGTCGTTCATTGTTGGTTTTCCCTGGTTTAGTACAGCAATCCAATTTGGACGATGGTCGTTAATCGTTGAAAGCGAACATTGCCCAAATTGGAAACAACCCCAAGTGTGTAGGGCCCATATTCCAATCTTGCTCCTCTTAACTCAGATGTGCCCTTTCCAGTTATTATGCAAGTTGAAAATCGTTAAGCATTTTAGGAAAGTAGTGGCAGATACAACTTTCAGTTTTCTCACAGCGGTCACAGAGATGCCACACATGTATTATCCTGTGTTATGTACAATTGTAAACTTTTTAATAACATTCTTTTAAATTGCATTTTGCCGGCTCCTGCAACATGACTAACAATACCAACTTCCAGCCAATCAGAAAAGGGGCTGAACACAATTTAAATTGTTCTAATCCCAATAATGCAAATAGCCATTAAGGGATAACTCAGTATCTAGTTTACAATCAGTTAAGGGAAAGGGAAGTAAATTATGACTATGCATGTCATTAGGGAGACTGTGTATGTTTAATAAAAGTGAAGTTGGCCTTAAATTAAAATAAACACATAAAAGTGTTTAGATGTGGGAATCATATTTAAATATTTATGACCCACTGTCCATTTGAATAGACATTATTAAGAAAAATGTATTGCTTACACTGTATTGCGCTGACGGTTGCCATTCAATTCTCAATATCCGTTTAAATGTGCGAAAATACTGTGAAAATTTTCCGGCAGATGGCAGCACCGGCTCTAACTGTCACTGCGAGGTTGAAAAGATGGCTTTGCCCAGAAATTTTGCCACGGGGTGAGTATCCCACTTTACAAGTAAAATTTCATACTTTAACAATAAAATTTCGGCAAAATCATTATGCCAACAGTAATTGGAGTTGCTAGAGTATCAAACTATCGAATTAGACTGAATCACAAGGTTTTGGTGTACAAGCTACAATGCTAGCATATCGTTGTCCATTAAGATAGACATTGGGTCTAAATGGCCAAACCATATTTTTTTGAGGTTACTTAGGACCTCATTCATCTATTTTACAAGTGTCATCACTGGGGTCTGAGCCTGCACTTCCCGCTCGGCGTAGTCTGCAATGCAGAGAGGCGCCGGCCTGGAAAGGCTTTTTTCCCCGCTCTGCTACGCCTGTCAAACAACTGACAGGCAGCGGCAAGCTACAGTAGTGGAGGAGGGAAAACATCAACGCGATCCCTGGGCTGTGTCTTCTCTCCTCTTAAGATGGACAGCGCTATGTGAGGCAAGGAGGGCAGATATTTATGAAGCCAGGTGGTGAATGCTAAGTGGCTGGGCTAAATAAAGAAGCAAGCGGCAGGTACAGCTGAGAGGGGGTTACTGAAGACTAAGCAGGGCGTGGGGGATGCGGTGGTTACAGAAAGTACATTGTCTACAGGGGACCCGCTGGTGCTGATGATTGCGGTTGCAGGCATGTTGTCTGTGAATAGGAAGCAGCAGGCTGGGATCATAAGTGCCAGAAGCACCCTCTGCCAGCACTTTACCATTACAGGTTCTAGTTACCAGCATGGGGGTTGTGTGCGTCCCCTCCTCCCCCACCCTGGAGTAGCAGCCTCGCAGGGGAATCACATACTGTAGATCTCCCGACTAGCTTAGCTTCTTTTCCTCTGCAATCCTGGTCTCCAGTGCACCCCCACTAGTCAGCAACTCTTCTTTCTGTCCCCCGTTCCAGGGCACAAGATGACTAAGTGCTACAGTTGATTCCGGTCACTGATATAGGGGCAGATGTACTGTACTAAGCCTTTGAGAGAGATAAAGTGGACGGACTTAAGTACCAGCCAATCAGCTCCTAAATGTCATTTTTCAAACACAGCCTGTAACATGGCAGTTAGGAGCTGACTGGCTGGTACTTTATCTCCGTCCACTTTATCTCTCTCCAAGGCTTAATACACAGACCCCTGTTCTCGTTATGCTACAAGTTCCAAATGGAAGTAAATTGTAGCTAAACCCTCCACGCATAGGAGATCAAGATTAGCAACAGATTTCCAGCTCTGCAAAAATTACTTTTAAAATAAATCTACAATACAATTGCATAGCATAGTGAATAATATTGGAAACTGGATACAAATAATCAATGTGAAGAAGATTTAGGGACAGATAAGTTGCAGGATAAAGCTCAGCCCTGACTTATTCAATTAGTGCTGCAAGCCCGTGCGGTAAGCCCCAGAGGGTGCACTTTAGTGCAGAATTTTCCTCCAGGAGGGGCGAGTAAAAATCCACATTAAATGCACCCTCTGGTGCTAAACGCGTGGAGTAGACTATGGATTATGGCACTTAACCTGGAATCTATGGGTTAACATAAGCAGTGCAGGGAATTTGCATAATAATTACATAGCTCTGGCCATTAAACCCAGACCTTTAGTCGCACGTAACCACCGCAGCTAACTGAATCCGCCGCTTAAAATAATGATTTTTCTAAAACGAAGAAGGTTTCCAGACATTGAGACAAAATTACACACAACATACTAAAAGCAAAAAAAGGCGCTTAAAAAGGGTCCGCTATGACATACCGGCAACAAGTGCACTTGCGGGCTCGCTGCACTCGCCACACCGTAGGCCCGGTGTGCTGCAGGTTCTATTCCCATTCTACAGGTGTCATGGACATCCACGAGTGGAAACAGCCCTGTCAGTTGGTATGTCGACTGTCAGGCTGCCCAGCGCTCGGGATTCCGGCGTCGGTATAGTGACCTTCACATGACTACATCCCTCCTATAGTATGCGAATGAAGGATGGAACATGATCATTCCATCTTTCAATAGAGTCGTTCCAGTGTGTACACACAATATGGGCGGATGGGCATTCGTTGTGATGTTGAAATGAATGCCCGTCGCTCCAGTGTGTACCCAGCATATGTTGGAGGGATCTAATGAGAAGAGAGAGCTGGTGCCTGCTACTGTGATGTCCACCATGAGTTTGTTGATTCAAGTTTCCATGGCTCGAGCCACCCAAGCCGAGGCTAATAAAGGTCGGATAACAACCCAAGAGCCTATAAAAATGGACTTGAGATAACCTTCCAACTTTTATCTAGTGGATCTTTAAAGGACGCAGAGCCATGCACAGGAAGAGCACACTGCGCAGGAAAAGCACAATACTTTGCTAAACGCGTAACCACAGCGTTAACCTGGGGAGGCAGTTCCAACCTATACACATGATCCGCTGGCAGCGGATAAAGCGAAGCAAATTTGCAAGGAACCGAGAACTTCTTATCTAGCATCTTCCATGCCTCCTCGATGATACTGAACAGATCCAAAGAAGAATGGAAAGTAACCACCTTTTTGCAGAAACGCATGAATGGACCCTCATCCTCCGCTTGGGAATCCACCACTAAGCAGTTGAGTGAGAGGCGCACAGCGACAAAGAGGTCTTCCAAAGCCATTACAAGAGGAAGACTCTATATCAGTGATTCCCAAACTCAGTGCTCAATGACCCCCAACAGTTCATGTTTTCCAGGTCACCTAGCAGGTGCACAGATGTGTTCATTACTCACTGACACGTTTTAAAAGATCCACAGCTGGAAATAATTATTTCACTTGCGAAATCATCATATTGAGGAGGATTTCAAAATTGTGGACATTTTGGAGCTGCAGAACGTTTATTGGAACTTCCTGACTTGACCATCTTCCCTGAAACTGCACCCCCTGGGTGACTGCGCCCCAACCACTGTGGCGTGCGTCTGTGGTTAGCAGAATCCAATTCTGAATCCCGAACCTCCGACCCTCGATTAGGCGAGAAGTCTGGAGCCACCACAGGATGGATATCCTGGCTTTTGGCGACAGACTGATCCTCTGGAGCATGTGAAGTTGCGATCCGGACCATTTGTCCAACAGATCTAGCTGGAAGGGCCTCGCATGAAACCTTCCATTCTGAAGCGCCTCGTAAGAGGCCACCATTTTCCCCAGGAGGGCGAATGCACAGATGCACAGAGATCTGGGTTGGCTTCAGGACAGCCCGAACCATCGACTGGATTACCATTACCTATTCCAAGGGAAGGAACACTTTGAGACTCTGTCCAGTATCATTCCAAGGAAAGGAAACCACTGTGTTGGTTCTAGGCGAGATTTTGGTAGGGTCAGAATCCACCCGTGATCCAGGAGTAGTCTGGTAGAGGCCAATGCTGTCCAACAACCGCTCGCTGGACGGTGTCTTTATCAGAGGATCGTCCATGTACGGAATTATGTTCACTCCGTTTGCGGATTAGAAACATCTCTGCCATCATTTTGGTGAACACCCTCGGTGCTGTGGAGAGACCAAATGGCAGGGCCTGGAACTGGTAGTGACAGTCCTGCAGTGCAAACCATTGAGAAGCCAGATGAGGCGGCCAGATCGGAATGTGAAGGTATGCATCCTTGATATACAGAGACACTAGGAATTCCTCCTCCTCGAGACCCGAGATCACTGCTCTCAGAGACTCAATCTTGAATTTGAACACTCGTTACGTACAGGTTCAATGACTTGAGGTTCAGAATCAGTCTTACCGAAAAGTCTGGTTTCGGTACTATAAACAAGTTGGAATAGTACCCTTTGTTTTGCAGATCAGGTGGAACTGGAACAATAACTTGAGCCCAGTTTTTGAATGGCGTCCTGTAAAGTTATACTTGCCTTTTGTGAAACTGGTAAGCCTGATTTGAAGAATCTGTGAGGTGGGAGCTTCTAGAACTCCAGTCTGTAGCCCTGGGAAATAAGATCTATGACCCAGGGATCCTGGCACGAACTTGTCCAGATGTGACTGAAGAATTTTAGCCGGGTTTCCACCTGCCAGTCTTCAAGGCATCGCGGTCCACTGCCATGCTGAAGGTTTTGAGGAAGCAGAGCTTGAGCCCTGTTCCTGTGAACAGACAGTTGCTGGTTTGCGTGGTTTACCTCTAACACCTCTGGTGGCTGTAGAAGAACCTCTGGGATTGCCCCTAAACTTGTCAAATGAAAGGATTGTAAATTGGGACCTGAGTAGGCATTCCTAGCTGGGGGAGCTGCAGCAGGAAGGTATGTGGACTTACCCGCAGTAGCTTTGGAGATTCATTTGTCTAGTTCATCTCCAAAAAAGGCCTTGCCTGTGAAAGGGAGGCCTTCCACGCCTTTCCTTGAGTCCACATCCGCAGTCCACTGGCGTAGCCATAGAACCCTGCATGCAGACACTGCCATAGCCGTAGTGCGTGCATTAGGCAAGCCTATTTCTTTTATGGCTTCCACCATAAAATTTGCAAAGTCCTGTATATGCTGTAGGAACAAGATAACCTCCTCCTGAGGCAAGTTGTCTAACCCTTCAATCCGGTTACCCAACCTTTTGGCAATGGCTCTTGTAATCCACCCACATGCTATAGTGGGTCTCTGGGCCACCGCAGAAGCTGTATACAAGGATTTGAGCGTAGTCTCAATTTTACAATCAGCTGCATATTTTAGGGAGGCTGCACCCGGGACAGGCAATACAATTTTTTGTGAAAGCCTAGATACTGAGGCATCCACTATCCGTGGATATTCCCATTTTTTCCTATCCTCAGGAGCAAAAAGAAAGGATAACAACCATTTACGGATTTTAAATTTCCTATCAGGACGAAGCCACGGTTCTTCAAACAGGGTATTTAGATCCTTTAACACAGGAAAAGTGGCTGAGGATTTCTTTTTTTTATATTAAAATAGGACTCCTCACTCTCCTCTGTCACCTTATCAGGGATATGCAGAACTTCTCTGATAGCTTCTATGAGAGCCTCTATTCCCTGCGACAGAGTACCCTCTCCCACCTCTGAGTCCACCTCACGCTCCTCTATTTCTGATCCCTCATCATCCGAGTCAGACTGTAGGATATGGGCCAAAGTGCGTTTTTTTGAATAAATGGCAGGGGACTGAGACACTGGTTTGGGTACAGAGTCTTTTTTCATAAACTCAGTCATAGATTGAGTTAAGTATTGCATCTCTTTCTTGGTCCGAGATAACTTAGCCGAGATTGTAGAAATCATTCCCCTAATGGAGTCCAGCCATGCTGGTTCTACCCCACCAGCCTGAGAAGGGACACTACACTGAGTACACACTAGTGAACCCCCTGGTGAAGAGGAACACTGTGCCTTACATGAAACACACTCTTTGCCTGACATACTGTAATATTGACAGCACACACACGGGAAAAGGTTAAATGTACAATTAACCCACAAAGAAGCCTTCCAGGGAGACACAGAGGGAGTATGGAACCAGCACACGGTGCCCTTAAGGCTAATGCCAAGCTTAGCCGGGTCGCAGACTAAGTACCTAGATTAGGGATTTAGTACACTAATAATCGCTCCCCCCTGCTATGACCCCCTGGTATCACTGAGGTAAACTGTATTCTCTCCAGAGGAGCTGCGCGTCCCTGTCAGTCAGTGTCTGTCAGCTGCAGAGGGAAAATGGCGCTGGTGAGCTGTTGGATCCGCTCATAGTGAAGCCCTGCCCCTTTAATGGCGCGCAGTCTTCCCGCTCTTTTTTATACTGGCTGTATGTGTCTAAGTGCATAAAATGGAGACAGATTCCTTTTATGGCTTTATTGCCAGTCTGGGTACTGTGTCCGCTGTTCAGTGTCTGTGTCCTTACACAGCAGAAGACGCAGTCCACCCCGTTTAGAAGCAGTGCGTCTCCGTACCCTCATGCCGCCATAATGGCCGGCGATCCACTAACTGGGACGCCAGCTTAGTACTCACCACTCTTCTTTCTTCTGGCTCTGTTAGGTGTGGCGGCGTACTGCGGGAATGTACGCTCGTCGTGGTGGGGCTTGCGAATAGTTCCCTCAGGAGCTAGTGTCCTGTCAGCGGGGAACGAGACCATTAATCCTGAGAGAGGTTGGGCCCCCCCTCAAGTCCCATGAAGCAGGCAGGCTGGTGCCATCCACTCCTGTCTGAAAACAACAAAAACAGAAAATAAATGCAGAACACTCTTAAGAAGCTTCCAGAGACGTAACCGGCTCCTCCGGGCACATTTTCTAAACCGAGTCTGGTAGGAGGGGCATAGAGGGAGGGGCCAGCGCACACTGGCCCTCATTCAGAGTTGATCGCTCGCTGTTTTTAGCAGCAATCCAAACGCTAGGCCGCCGCCCTCTGGGACTGTATCTTAGCTTAGCAGAAGTGCGAACGAAAGATTAGCAGAATTGCTTGAAAATCTTTTCCTGCAGTTTGAGTAGCTCCAGACCTACTCCTAGATTGCGATCACTGCAGACGGTTTAGTTCCCGATTTGACGTCACAAACACGCCCTGCGTTCGGCCAGCCACTCCCCCGTTTCCCCAGCTACTCCTGCGTTTTAGCCTGACACGCCTGCGTTTTTTAGCACACTCCCGGAAAATGGTCCGTTTCCGCCCAGAAACACCCACTTCCTGTCAATCACACACCGATCAGCAGAGCAACTGAAAAGCGTCGCTCGAGCCTGTGTAAAACTACAAAGTTTTGTGTGAAAGTACTTAGGGCATGCGCAAAAATGCCGGTTTTTCACCTGATCTCTATGCTGCGAAAAACGGCAGCGAGCGAACAACTCGGAATGAGGGCCACTATCAATTTCTTAAAGTGCCCATGGCTCCAAGTGGACCAGTCTATACCCCATGGTACTAAATGGATTCCCAGTATCCCCTATGACATAACAGAACTACCAGAAAAAGCAAAACGGGTCAAAGATCACCAATTCTGGTAAAGACGCAATGGTTAATGAAATACTTGATATGCAGATACTTGATAAGACAGATGAACTCTGAAGAGGCTGAATATAAGCTTACCAAGGGGTACCTGGATTCACGCAACAGTGTTCTCTAGGATAAGCAGGCACAGGAATCAAAACGGACATAAAAAGCACACTCCCTTGCATAACAGCAAACATGGTATTTAACAAAACTTTGTTTCCAGAAAACAAGGACTGCACGCATAAACAGAACCAGCAATCTTCTCACACGACAGAATAGAAAACATTAATGACCCAGCAAAAAATGTTGGGCCTAAGCAGACTAAAAAGCTAGCACACAGGTGTAGTCCATGCTTGCTAATTAAGCAATCACTCACCAAGAACCAAATCTGCAAGAATGCCCAAAGGGCAGCACCACTGGCTGGAACCAGAACTGCAGCACACGATTCAGAATGATCTGACCGTACTAACAGCAGACTAGCTAGGGAGAATTGTACTACAGTAAGCAGTGAAAAGCGTGAAAAAGTGAGCCAGCAGAGAAGTTGTTCATGGCAACCAATCAGCTGCTCCGTATAATTTTGAAGTATGCAAATTTTAAGTGGTACTTCAATGCTGATTGGTTGCCATGAGCAACTTCTCCACTCGCTCACTGCTTAGTACATCTCACCCTAAGACCTAGGCTCACAGCTTGAATGGACACAAAACAGGAGAAGACTTGCAATAGCCACAATTCCATGCAGGTCCCAAAAGAGTTTCACTTCTCCAGTGCAGCATAGTAAGCATGACTGTTTTAAATCAGTCTGAGCAGGTGAGACCAGCACCGTTAGGCTCTACCCACTACACACCGTGGTAGCACTGTGCAGAAGTGCTATTACACTGTGAGGGGAAAGCACTTGGTATGCCCTATATCAGGCATTTTCAACCACGGTCCTCTAGGCACACCAACAATGCAGGTTTTAGTGATATCCAGGCTGCAGCACAGATGGTTAAATCAAAATAACTGAGCTACTAATTAAGTCACCTGTGCTGGAGCCTGGATATCACTAAAATCTGCACTGTTGGTGTGCCTTGAGGACCGTGGTTGGGAATGCCTGCCCTATAGCCTAAAAAATAGGACGGCTCCCAAGCGCTGTTATACGTATATACAAATCTCTTTCTGTCAGACTTCAACAATGTCAATCCTCAGGGAAGAGAAAAGAATATATTCATACATTAAATAATAAGAATTTACTTACCGATAATTCTATTTCTCGGAGTCCGTAGTGGATGCTGGGGTTCCTGAAAGGACCATGGGGAATAGCGGCTCCGCAGGAGACAGGGCACAAAAGTAAAGCTTTCCGATCAGGTGGTGTGCACTGGCTCCTCCCCCTATGACCCTCCTCCAAGCCAGTTAGGTACTGTGCCCGGACGAGCGTACACAATAAGGGAGGAATTTTGAATCCCGGGTAAGACTCATACCAGCCACACCAATCACACCGTACAACTTGTGATCTAAACCCAGTTAACAGTATGATAACAGCGGAGCCTCTGAAAAGATGGCTCACAACAATAATAACCCGATTTTTGTAACTATGTACAAGTATTGCAGATAATCCGCACTTGGGATGGGCGCCCAGCATCCACTACGGACTCCGAGAAATAGAATTATCGGTAAGTAAATTCTTATTTTCTCTATCGTCCTAGTGGATGCTGGGGTTCCTGAAAGGACCATGGGGATTATACCAAAGCTCCCAAACGGGCGGGAGAGTGCGGATGACTCTGCAGCACCGAATGAGAGAACTCCAGGTCCTCCTTAGCCAGGGTATCAAATTTGTAGGATTTTACAAACGTGTTTGCCCCTGACTAAATAACCGCTCGGCAAAGTTGTAAAGCCGAGACCCCTCGGGCAGCCGCCCAAGATGAGCCCACCTTCCTTGTGGAATGGGCATTTACATATTTTGGCTGTGGCAGGCCTGCCACAGAATGTGCAAGCTGAATTGTATTACACATCCAACTAGCAATAGTCTGCTTAAAAGCAAGAGCACCCAGTTTGTTGGGTGCATACAGGATAACAGCAAGTCAGTTTTCCTGACTCCAGCCGTCCTGGAACCTATATTTTCAGGGCCCTGACAACATCTAGCAACTTGGAGTCCTCCAAGTCCCTAGTAGGTGCAAGGCACCACAATAAGCTGGTTCAGGTGAAACACTGACACCACCTTAGGGAGAGAACTGGGGACGAGTCCGCAGCTCTGCCCTGCCAGAATGGACAACAAATATGGGCTTTTTTGAGAAAAAAACCACCAATTTGACACTCGCCTGGTCCAGGCCAGGGCCAAGAACATGGTCACTTTTCATGTGAGATGCTTCAAATCCACAGATTTGACTGGTTTTAAACCAATGTGATTTGAAGAATCCCAGAACTACGTTGAGATCCCACAGTGCCACTGGAGGCACAAAAGAGGGTTGTATATGCAATACTCCCTTGACAAAGTTCTGGACTTCAGGAACTGAAGCCAATTCTTTCTGGAAGAAAATTGACAGGGCCGAAATTTGAACCTTAATGGACCCCAATTTGAGGCCCATAGACACTCCTGTTTGCAGGAAATGCAGGAATCGACCGAGTTGAAATTTCTTTGTGGGGCCTTCCTGGCCTCACACCACGCAACATATTTTCGCCACATGTGGTGATAATGTTGTGCGGTCACCTCCTTTCTGGCTTTGACCAGGGTAGGAATGACCTCTTCCGGAATGCCTTTTTCCCTTAGGATCCGGCGTTCCACCGCCATGCCAACAAACGCAGCTGCGGTAAGTCTTGGAACAGACATGGTACTTGCTGAAGCAAGTCCCTTCTTAGCGGCAGAGGCCATAAGACCTCTGTAAACATCTCTTGAAGTTCCGGGTACCAAGTCCTTCTTGGCCAATCCGGAGCCATGAGTATAGTTCTTACTCCTCTACGTCTTATAATTCTCAGCACCTTAGGTATGAGAAGCAGAGGAGGGAACACATACACCGACTGGTACACCCACGGTGTTACCAGAACGTCCACAGCTATTGCCTGAGGGTCTCTTGACCTGGCGCAATACCTGTCCCGTTTTTTGTTCAGACGGGACGCCATCATGTCCACCTTTGGTATTTCCCAACGGTTTACAATCATGTGGAAAAAACTTCCCGATGAAGTTTCCACTCTCCCGGGTGGAGGTCGTGCCTGCTGAGGAAGTCTGCTTCCCAGTTTCCATTCCCGGGATGAAACACTGCTGACAGTGCTATCACATGATTTTCCGCCCAGCGAAAAGTCCTTGCAGTTTTTGCCATTGCCCTCCTGCTTCTTGTGTCGCCCTGTCTGTTTACGTGGGCGACTGCCGTGATGTTTTTCCCACTGGATCAATACCGGCTGACCTTGAAGCAGAGGTCTTGCTAAGCTTAGAGCATTATAAATTTACCCTTAGCTCCAGTATATTTATGTGGAGAAAAGTCTCCAGACTTGATCACACTCCCTGGAAAATTTTTTCTTTGTGTGACTGCTCCCCAGCCTCTCGGGCTGGGCTCCGTGGTCACCAGCATCCAATCCTGAATGCCGAATCTGCGGCCCTCTAGAAGATGAGCACTCTATAACCACCACAGGAGAGACACCCTTGTCCTTGGATATAGGGTTATCCGCTGATGCATCTGAAGATGCGATCCGGACCATTTGTCCAGCAGATCCCACTGAAAAGTTCTTGCGTGAAATCTGCCGAATGGAATTGCTTCGTAGGAAGCCACCATTTTCTACCAGGACCCTTGTGCAATGATGCACTGTTTTTAGGAGGTTCCTGACTAGCTCGGATAACTCCCTGGCTTTCTCTTTCGGGAGAAACACCTTTTTCTGGACTGTGTCCAGAATCATCCCTAGGCACAGCAGACGTGTCGTCGGGATCAGCTGCGATTTTGGAATATTTAGAATCCACCCGTGCTGTTGTAGCAGTATCCGAGATAGTGCTACTCCTACCTCCAACTGTTCCCTGGACTATGCCCTTATCAGGAGATCGTCCAAGTAAGGGATAATTAAGACGCCTTTTCTTCGAAGAAGAATCATCATTTCGGCCATTACCTTAGTAAAGACCCGGGGTGCCGTGGACAATCCAAACGGCAGCGTCTGAAACGGATAGTGACAGTTCCGCACCACGAACCTGAGGTACCCTTAGTGAGAAGGGCAAATTTGGGACATAGAGGTAAGCATCCCTGATGTCCCGGGACACTATATAGTCCCCTTCTTCCTGTTCGTTATCACTGCTCTGAGTGACTCCATCTTGATTTGAACCTTTGTAAGTGTTCAAAAAATTTTTAGATTTAGAATAAGTCTCACCTAGCCTTCTGGCTTCAGTACCACAATATAGTGTGGAATAATACCCCTTTTCTTGTAGTAGGAGGGGTAATTTAATTATCACCTGCTGGGAATACAGCTTGTGAATTTTTTCCCATACTGCCTCCTTGTCGGAGGGAGACCTTGGTAAAGCAGACTTCAGGAGCCTGCGAAGGGGAAACGTCTCGACATTCCAATCTGTACCCCTGGGATACTACTTGTAGGATCCAGGGGTCCTGTACGGTCTCAGCGCCATGCTGAGAACTTGTCAGAAGCGGTGGAACGCTTCTGTTCCTGGGAATGGGCTGCCTGCTGCAGTCTTCTTCCCTTTCCTCTATCCCTGGGCAGATATGATCTTATAGGGACGAAAGGACTGAGGCTGAAAAGACGGTGTCTTTTTCTGCAGAGATGTGACTTAGGGTAAAAACGGTGGATTTTCCAGCAGTTGCCGTGGCCACCAGGTCCGATGGACCGACCCCAAATAACTCCTCTTCCTTTATACGGCAATACACCTTTGTGCCGTTTGGAATCTGCATCACCTGACCCCTGTCGTGTCCATAACATCTTCTGGCAGTTATGGACATCGCATTTACTCTTGATGCCAGAGTGCAAATATCCCTCTGTGCATCTCGCATATATAGAAATGCATCCTTTAAATGCTCTATAGTCAATAAAATACTGTCCCTGTCAAGGGTATCAATATTTTTAGTCAGGGAATTCGACCAAGCCACCCCAGCTCTGCACATCCAGGCTGAGGCGATCGCTGGTCGCAGTATAACACCAGTATGTGTGTATATACTTTTTATGATATTTTCCAGCCTCCTGTCAGCTGGTCCTTGAGGACGGCCCTATCTATAGACGGTACCGCCACTTGTTTTGATAAGCGTGTGAGCGCCTTATCCACCCTAAGGGGTGTTTCCCAACGCGCCCTAACTTCTGGCGGGAAAGGGTATACCGCCCATAATTTTCTATCGGGGGGAACCCACGCATCATCACACACTTTATTTAATTTATCTGATTCAGGAAAAACTATGGTAGTTTTTTCACATCCCACATAATACCCTCTTTTGTGGTACTTGTAGTATCAGAAATATGTAACACCTCCTTCATTGCCTTTAACGTGTGGCCCTAATAAGGAATACGTTTGTTTATTCACCGTCGACACTGGATTCAGTGTCCCTGTCTGTGTCTGTGTCGACCGACTAAAGTAAACGGGCGTTTTAAAACCCCTGACGGTGTTTTTGAGACGTCTGGACCGGTACTAATTGTTTGTCGGCCGTCTCATGTCGTCAACCGACCTTGCAGCGTGTTGACATTATCACGTAATTCCCTAAATAAGCCATCCATTCCGGTGTCGACTCCCTAGAGAGTGACATCACCATTACAGGCAATTGCTCCGCCTCCTCACCAACATCGTCCTCCTACATGTCGACACACACGTACCGACACACAGCACACACACAGGGAATGCTCTGATAGAGGACAGGACCCACTAGCCCTTTGGAGAGACAGAGGGAGAGTTTGCCAGCACACACCAAAAACGCTATAATTATATAGGGACAACCTTATATAAGTGTTTTCCCTTATAGCATCTTTTTTATATATTTCTAACGCCAAATTAGTGCCCCCCCTCTCTGTTTTAACCCTGTTTCTGTAGTGCAGTGCAGGGGAGAGCCTGGGAGCCTTCCCTCCAGCCTTTCTGTGAGGGAAAATGGCGCTGTGTGCTGAGGAGATAGGCCCCGCCCCTTTTTCGGCGGCCTCGTCTCCCGCTCTTAACGGATTCTGGCAGGGGTTAAATATCTCCATATAGCCTCCGGAGGCTATATGTGAGGTATTTTTAGCCAAAATAGGTTTTCATTTGCCTCCCAGGGCGCCCCCCTCCCAGCGCCCTGCACCCTCAGTGACTGCCGTGTGAAGTGTGCTGAGAGGAAAATGGCGCACAGCTGCAGTGCTGTGCGCTACCTTTAGAAGACTGAGGAGTCTTCTGCCGCCGATTCTGGACCTCTTCTTATTTCAGCATCTGCAAGGGGGCCGGCGGCAAGGCTCCGGTGACCATCCAGGCTGTACCTGTGATCGTCCCTCTGGAGCTGATGTCCAGTAGCCAAGAAGCCAATCCATCCTGCACGCAGGTGAGTTCACTTCTTCTCCCCTAAGTCCCTCGTTGCAGTGATCCTGTTGCCAGCAGGACTCACTGTAAAATAAAAAACCTAAGCTAAACTTTTCTAAGCAGCTCTTTAGGAGAGCCACCTAGATTGCACCCTTCTCGGCCGGGCACAAAAATCTAACTGGCTTGGAGGAGGGTCATAGGGGGAGGAGCCAGTGCACACCACCTGATCGGAAAGCTTTACTTTTGTGCCCTGTCTCCTGCGGAGCCGCTATTCCCCATGGTCCTTTCAGGAACCCCAGCATCCACTAGGACGATAGAGAAATATTCATATATATATATATATATATATATATATATATATATCTATTCGCGTTGACTGTCCCCAACTGACCTTTGGGCAATGCCCTATGTGCACATCAAGGTTTCTTTGAAATCTTCAGAATTCATAACATTAAAAATGGTCTTCTACTTAACTTATTGGTATATGGCCTACCTTTGGTAAATGCCCTATATGCATCAAAAGGTATCTTTCTTGCACTCCTTTCCCAAAACAGGACTGGAAACGGTCCAGCTATTCTCTGTTCAGGATTAATGGAGCACACCAACGAGAAAGTCCATGCAAAGTTGGGTATAAGCCAAATTTATTTACATAAAAATATAAAAAAATATATAAAATATTTCCACTATACCATAGGCCACAAAAAACAGAAATAATCTATGTTGGCAGGGTCTACTACACCACACACCCCTCAAATGGAAAAAAAAAAGGGGGGGGGGGGGGGGAGAAATATGAATGGTACAGATGGAGAAAAAGGTTCTATATCCAAAAAAATGGCATACAAGTCCTTTACCTTTACCTAAGGAAAGTGCCAAATTTCTCTGACACGTTTCGGAACTAGGATGTTCCTTCTTCAAGCCTATAGCCTGACTACCTGTCCGTGGTGTGCTCAGATTATGGAGCTGCCTACTTAAACCCCCCCACAAGATGGCGCTGCCATTCAGGACAGCGCTGCTGCTCCTGGGTTCCGGTATGAATAGTCGACCATGTTATGGTCGACAGTCATTAGGTCGACCACTATTGGTCGACACTGGCAAATGGTCGACATGATTTTTTTTTTTTTTTTTTTGGGTGTCATTTTTTGCGTAAAGTGACAGGGAACCCCAATTAGTGCACCGGGTCCCCTCACATGGCTCGCCATGCTTCGGGCAAGGTGCCTCGCTCTGCTACCGCTGCGCTCGGCACAGATTACAGTTCCCAATCGTAGTCCACGTGGATCGTAAAGTATGGAAAAGTTCCCCAAAACACAAAAAAAATTTGAAAACCTCATGTCGACCTTTTCAGGTGCCGACCATTTTCATGTGTCGACCATGTGTCCATGTTGACCAATAGTGGTCGAGCTAATGACTGTCGACCATCCAAACGGATACCTGCTCCTGCACCCTCTATAAGGGTGAGCATGCGCAGTGTCCCATGGTCCAGACAGTCTCCATAGACAGTAGTAGTCTGTGGGCGGTGGGGGAGGGCGCGGGAGTCCCTGATATGCGCACTCCTCTGCCCTGTCCTCCCTCCCCAAAAAAGCAAGGAAAAAGTTACAACAAAAATACATAATTAAATATATATATATATAAGAGAGGCTCCCAAAATGTGCCATCTCTCTATGAGGCACCCAAAGAACACAGTCATGATGGGAAGGCAGGGGAGGAGCTTACATTTAAAGTTACAGTAGTTTTAGGTGTCATACTCTAACCCAGCCTACAATCCCACCAGCATTGATTAAAGAGAAATGGACTACCTAGGAAGTACAACGTACTCTCCTCAATGGGAAACATAGGCCAAAAAAAAAAAAAAAAAACACAGGATACAGATAACAAAAGACATTTCAGAGACAAAATGTGTTTTTTGCTGCAAAATAAAGGAGTGATTTGCAAGGAAAACAAACCAACACATAAGAGATAAGCAGTTACTGAAATCTGATAAATACCAGAAAAAGTAGAACTGGTCAAAGATAAATACACAGTGGCAAATGAAAAGTGACATGCATTTGCTGCATACAGATGTGTCCTCCTACATCCTTTTTGCAGTCACATTAAATAGGTCTTCTAATCATGACTCGGTGGCGCCAAGCATCTTTGTGTCTTAGTCGCATTGCGATGCGAATATGACACACAAGCAGCTTATGCTGATTATAATGATATGCGGCATGCCTATATTCTGTGTGCGACTACGCCTTTATCTGCATATGAAATAGTACGTTACAGTGTTTTCTTGGAAATTAATGTAATGTAGCATTTCGCATGCAGATACAGCCACAGTAGCACACACAATATAGGCATACTGCATATAATTTTTTTCTGCATAAAGCTGTTTGCGTGTCCTAGTCACAGTGATGTGAAAAAGACGCATTTTTGTAAAAAAACAAAAACAAAAAAAAACACACGCCAGACATTAGTAGAGCCGACGCCAGGGATCTTCGGCTGAGTGGTGTATTGAGGTAAGATGTATGAGAACACATCTGTATGTCCACGGTGCAGAAAACTAATTTACAATATCACGTTTGCAAACAAGGGGACAACCTATCAATACTGCCAGCAACATCAGTAGGGATAGTATCGATATCCAGGTGGCTGAAATACAGATTGGTAGACTGCAGACAACGGCACCCTGACTGATAACGGTGAGTATTTTAACCCCAATCCACCCCTGACTAACTGAAACCGTCAAACCCCCCACCCACTGCCAAACCCTCCTCCTAGTGCCTAGCCCTAAACCTAACCGCAGAACTTACCACCTGGATCGTAAACGCATCCCTATCATGTGTGAAGATTAGGCTGTACAATTCTCCATTAAGTATGGTGGTGGTGGTGGTGGTGGTGGTGGTGATCTGAACATGGATTGAATGCTGTATACATATGGGCATATTTCACTTGATCCATCTGTCCAAGTGTTGTACAGTGTGTGGGCCAATTTTAAAAGATCAAAACAGTTAATACAGTGACTAATCCCTATCACGTTTGTGAGGTGATTGGACAGCCAATAAACAACAGAATAACATGTTCAGCCATTTTCTAATGGTATACCATTTTAATCTAAATGGACCATTATAATTCCATGTGCAAGTCCAACTGCTCACATATCCAATCCAACTCGATTGCAATGTGTGTGATTATCTGGCAATATGACCACAACCAAATAAAAAATACCTAAAAAAATAAAAAATAAATAAGGTTTCTGTAGCTAGGATTGATTAACAGCACAAGTGGAATCCTTCCGGGAATAGTTTGCACTACCATTATGGGTTACAATAGAATGTGAAAGTATATGGCAGTGCTTACACAGTGACCATTGCAATTGGCTAAAAGCTCATGCAAATTAAACATTTATTGTGCATAAAACATTTATTATTGGAATAGCAGAACAAAATGTTAAACAGAGAGCACAATATATAGAATTTATGTTAGTGGAGCCGATCAGTTTTACTATTAGTCTAGGAGGTGATGATCTGTATGGTTAAGCCACAGCATGGCAAAACAGGACAACTGACCTTAGGTGGGGAATCAAAGTATCGCATCTGGTTTCTGGACTCCAGGCTATAGCATCCACTCTGGCTCCGTGTTGAAAGGTTTTTAGAGTCTTGAACTCTATGCCATTTATAGTAGAATCTTCTTCCTGTACGTAACACAATATTAGGATGCAGACTTTTAAATAAAAGTTTTTGTTGCATTCATATAACCCGTTCTTCATAAAACCAAAACATTAAATAATGATTCAAAACCAGATTTGAACAAGCATAAAAATGCAGGCGTCATGCTAAGGAAGCCATGTTTAGCACAATACCCCCCTTCCTATATAACTGTACAAATCCTTTTTGTCCCATGAGAGCACTTACATAACATTGCAGCACAGTTACCAGATCTTATTGGCTGCACATGCAATAACCCTTAAAAGGCTGCTATGGTTTGTACCCACAGTAATAAGACAGGGCTGTTCTATGCAGCAGTTTAAATTTAGTGCCATAGCCAAGTCATCAACACTACTACTGCAGTCCGTTTCCTAATTCACTGGAAGAGCAATTGGTTGCGCAGTTTGCTGCAGGGCTGCAACCTAGAGGAGATTACAAACCTATGAGAAATGTGTAGTAAAAACTGAACAGTGGAAGAAACCAAAACAGAAAGAAAACATTGGCACCTCAGGCACGGCACCGGTGAGTGTGACCCATTTCTGTGGCTCATTATTTTCATTAAGCATTTTTATTTATAAATAAGCTCTTGTAGAGATGGTCTTACAGCTGCCAAATACTCAGCATACATATCTCAGTCTACCAAACGTTTTTCTGTTGTCAGGCACAAATCGGTGTGATTTTTTTCTCTCTCTCATCTTTGTCATCTTACTAGTTTTCTTAAAACAAGTGGTAGGAGGGTGAGCATGTAATTATTGTTTATTCTGATATTCATGTGAATAGTTCACAGTTACAGGCTGCACAAGGAGCTGTGGATAAGAACCAGTGTTACAATGTAACTATAAAGTGTTGTTTCCGGTACGAGTAATACAAAGTACACATTTGGGAAAACAAAAAGTCATATATTCAGGTACATTATTTAATATTGAGGCGAGTAGCAAATCATGCTGGTAATGACTGAAAAATGTAGTATATAACTGGCTGAGCTCGGCATAGGTGTGAGCAGTCCTGAGTCGGTATCAGTAGCCGATCCTTAAAGAGTTTCAAGCTTACAACCACTATCCCAACTAACTTACGAGCTACTGAATATCTATAGAGACACCAGAAATATGGAAAGTTTGTGCAGAATCAGAAAGTAAACTACTTCAAATGTCCTATTCTGCTTTATGCACCTTCTAATTCAAGGAAGTGACTGCCAGGGTGCACAACAGCTACTAATAAGTAGGTGATATTTACACCTATGGGAAGATTTTAGATACACATGCAAATGTCCATATTGCTACATACGTGTACAATGGGGTGCACGTAAGTTATGCAGTATTAATCAGCTGCCTGGTTTTCTATGTCATTATTTTTGTCAATGGGTCACTCTGGGCTTTAAAATGTAAAAAAGCTAAACTAAACTGTTATGTGCAAATAACGATTTTCCCACTGTTCCAGAAGTTATACAGTCCTCAATACATTTCCATGCACCCTGAGTTGACACTAAAGGGCCGTACTGACGGGGAGATTTCCCCAGAGATGTGTGCTGGGCGGTCTAGCACGGACCGCTCAGTACACATCTCTCCCCCCACTCAGCACAGCGCGATGTGCTGAGCGAGGGGGGATACAGACATGGGGGGGGGGCGCTCATTTCACCCAGCTGTGAAATGAGCGACCTTGCTAGATTGTGCCTGCATGCCGGCAAATCTAGCACCGGCGATAGCGACGCGCTGTCGCCGGCACCCCTACACACAGAGCAATGTTCAGCTAATTTCTAAGCAATCTAGTCAGCACAAGGTGTCATTTTTCAAATCCGTAATGATTGGCTGGTGCGTTATCACTGCTTTATCACTTCTTTATCCCTTCTCCAGGTTAATACAACTGCCCCTAATTTTTTAGGCTGCTTTTTACCCTGGTCTCTTGAAAAATGCAAAATGTGGATTTGACTATATTAAAATTGCCAAATAATGTACATAACAGTAAAAGAAATGTAATAGTTGTTGAATGGAAAGCACATAGAGTTAGATGTATTATTAGAGAACATATCGTACTGCTGAAGCTACTCTAGTAAAGCAGGAAGCAATAATGCAGAGATATATTAACATTGTGGCTGCTGGAGTGGGATAGAGAGAAAACTCTCCCCTCTGGTGATCTCTGCAAGTCCAATGATGAGTCCTCGGATGTAATGTCCCTGCTTCTGGTTGGCGCGAATGCACGTGTGCGAGTCTCGCAAAAACAGAAATCACATTTGTTAGGATTCGCCTAGTTATCAATGGGCTCATTACACAATAAAAGGTATGTAATCCAGCTGACATATGCAAATATGAGCTGCTAGAATAACACTGCAACTTTATGGCAATGACTGTAGAAAAAATTGATTGTAATCTGTTCTCGTGTTGCTATTTGCATGGAACAAATGTGTCCTCATACACCTAGCATCTATGGCGTGGGACGCCCGGGCAGCTGAGCTACTCCCAGAGGTGTAGCGTAGTCTATTTCTTAAGTTTGGTGTCTAATTTGCACGCATATGCAGCGAAACACCTTCATTAGGGGACTGCCTCTGAGGAAGGAGTGACGAAACAGCTGTTGGAACACGCTGTTACACGGAGATATGGAGGGTTCTGAGCGCTGCTCCCCTAGTTGATTGTGATAACTTTTCATTAAGGACACGCGGCAAATATAAATAGCTTTTTATACCATGCGACTGTGATTTTTTTTTACATTGGTATTATGGTCTGGCAATATAAAGGTGTACTGGACTTAACTCCCTGCAAGATACACAAAAGTGGACTGTTTGGATTTTTTATATATATTATAAATAAAATGTGGGAAGGGACATCATAGCATGACCTTTCTTTGGGATTAATCTAGTCATTCCCCTTCCCCACGAGGCATGCTCCTTAAGTCCCTCTCTGGAACAGGGCACCAAAAAGTCTAGTTACGGCTCCAATGAAACCAGAGTAAACCTACCACGCAAGCATGGGGGGGGGGGGGGGGATTGGGGGATATACAGACTGCACATATGACCTTATTCCGAGTTGTAGGCAAACCCAACAAGCAAGCTGCTGGGCAAAACCATGAACATGTGCACAGAGTTAGATTTGGGTGGGGTGTGCTTAAACAGAAACCTAAATTGCAGTGTAGAAATTAAGAAGCCAGTATTTGCCCTGCATAGGAACAATATAACCCACCCATATTTAAATCTCTATGCACGTTACAGCTGCTCCACCTGCAGTGCAATATGGTTTTGTCCAATTGCTTACTTTTTTTGGTTTGCCAACAAATCTGAATAACCCCCATAGTTAAGACTGTGGTGGGAATAAAACCCACATCCTCAGTGCTCTGAGGCAGTAATGCTAACCATTGCACCAACTGTGCTGCCCATGTACTTTATAGATTCGTTAAAAAAAACAAAAAAACTTCTAACAGACAAAGCCATTATCAAAATTTTGTGAAATGACCGATTTTTAAATGCAGTATGGCATATGTATTAATTATATCTGTTTACCTTCAAACATTGTTCTATTTAGGCAATTCTGGTCACGTGTGCATATCAATATAACAGGGACAGGCACTGTGATGTTATTTAGGAGTCTTGCACATAATCCATGGTCCCAGAAGAGGGCATACATTAAGTTTAAGCGGAAGCATCAGAATACATTGTAAGATCAGAAAGTCATTATGTATTCACATATCTGTAGGATAGTACATGTCTGGACATCACCGTCCAGTGATGGAATAAACCAGAATTTCACAAACTATGCCAGTACAGCCCATGTGTTAAGGATATAAAATCAATTTGAGTAAGGCACTAATTAATGCCGCTTTCAGATCGCAAATGCCGGATCCCACCCGGTAAGAGAAACGTGTCCTTACCGGGTGGGATCCGGCATTTGCTCTTCTTTGCTGGCTTTCCGACACGGCAATATACCGGGTCGGTTGCCATAGAAGCAGGGAGGGGGGGGGCAGCAGCAGCAGCAGGGGTGGAGCTTATCTCCTGAGCCGCCTCTCCCTATGCTGTGATTGGGAGCCGTGTCGCATCGAAACGGCTCCCATTCACACTGCGCCTGACCCGGTATTCAACCCAGTAATAACCCTTCTTTTTTACCGGGTTGAATTACCAGGTCAGGCGACCCGCTAATTCGGCCAAAGTGCTTTCACATCGCACACTGACCCGTTTAGACACTATGCCGTGTTGATACCGGGTTATTTGTGCGATGTGAAAGGGGTATAAGTCACCTGGATACCCTTAAAACTTGGACTGTAATGGTGGAGTTTATGAAACTCTGGGTTAATCCATTATATATAGACTGTAAACACATTGTGGTCTCTCTCTCTGCTATCAGAAAAACCAGGAAGATGAGCAAATATAAAGACATTATCATTTTCATGAGGGCAGATTGTGTATCAAATCCTTGTAAATCGGGCTGTGATAGAACTATTTAAATATGCATTACTATTTGTATAATACATATAATAATAATATATCATTTAAAAACAAAACCATTGTTGTTCTGGTGAATGAGGAGTTAAGGATCCATAAAGCCTCTGCCCTACTTGGCTCTGTGACCTTACAAAAGATTTGGTGTATTAGACAAAGACCTTTGTTTTTAAAGCTGCATATCTGGGACTAGGGAAAAGGCAATATTACAGTTTCTTGAACTCAGAAAAGGGTTCACTAGTACATGTAAGCTAAACACAATGAGTGATTTAAAGAAGGCTGTGTTCCTTTCCAAATTACATTTTCATATTGATATGTTCAGGAACATGGCAGGCTGTGTACTTTTGGCTTAAACATCTTTATCTTCAATTATCTTGTAATCACTGATGACATTTTACACTACCTTTCAATGAAAACATATTTACAAATATATCAAGTTAAGGGGTTAACTGTAGGGTAATTTGGTACAGCCGTGGTTATCAGGGCTCAATCACCCTACTTTGTATTGAAATTTGAAGTGTAAGCCCTAAACTGTTGGTCACAGGAAAAAGCACAATCTAGTAGTATTTGTGCTTATTGTCTCAATTAGCTCTTTTAAGAGCTTTGTCAAGTATATACAAATATACCACAATAAATGTACAATTACATGCTACTACATTTATTCATTTTATCACAGGACCAAAAGGAGGCCATACACTGTACAATTATCGGCTGATTGGGCCAGTCTATGAACAGTGTTTATGTCTGCAAACAAACAGCACGTATCGCTCTGTTGAGTATGAGAAGTCTTCCAGCATGCCATACAGGTGTTCACAGACAGACCAATTATCTGACAGTGTTTGGCAAGGTCAGAGGCTTGTCTGCTGGTGAGGAGTTTGGTTTCACAGTGTATAAGTGTGGGTAGAACAAATCACAGCACTTTGAATAAGAGATGTTTAAGTTTGTTTCAAAGTGGTTCTTGAACTAGTAGTTTATTGAATTGGCTTTACAACTTTCCAATCATTTTTCTAAATTTATAATATTAATTTGAAACCCTTTGTTTAAAAACATATGGACAAGGTGAATAGGTTTTCCAAGCAAATTCCAACGGTAAACACAGTTATGTTCGCTGTTCAAATAAACAAAAAGTAAAAAAATGTCTCTTTAAACTGGTGGTTCCCAAGTAAATACACAATAATCTTCCTATTTCTTTCAAGGCGTATAGTACTGTAGATCCCTTTATTGCCAAAAATATATTACAAAACAATAGAAAACTTCAAGTCATAATCTACCACATAAAAAAAAATTAAAAAAAAAAAAAATGTATACATCTCATGGTGTATATGTCTGGGATACAACATTGAAAGAGCCACTAATGATTAAAAGCAACATTTTGAGGAACGATTCCACCTGTTTATAGGCGAGTGTGTCTCTTTAAGGTGGTTTATGGTACCTGTATCCTGTTCAGACATAAAAGAAACCTTTTAGTGCATATACAGACTAATCTTAGCTCATCTGTGCAGCTATTTGCAGCACACACGACTCGTTTGCTGTGTACTCGTTTGTGGCTGTGTATGCACTCGCTTCCATAGGAATTAATTGGTGTGTAAGCACCAGCAACTAGTCACGAGAGGGTGTGAATAGTTGCTACCATGATCTATCTGCATGTGCGAACGGATCGCGGCAAGGATGAGGGAGGACACTTCTGCAGCTCATTGTATTGAGGTTAGTGTGAACACAAAGGGAAATCATTTTTGATGCCTTCCTGTTTACCATTCACTATGGTTCTTCTGTTTTCTTCTTTCTGAGAGGGAATAGAAGACTATGGGGTATATGCAATTGCGGTCGAATTGCCGCAAATGTCGAAAAAAAGGGGCATTTTCGACACAAAAAAAAAAGAGAAGATTCGACAATGCAATACAGTAGTTTTCGACAAAAAAACGCCCGTTTCAGATTCGACTTTTTGAAATTCGACAGTTGTCAAATTCAACATGTCTGCAATGGTAAAAATGCGGCTTTTTGACAAAAGTATATTCAATTGAACAATGTCGATTCGACAACAGTGCTTTTTGACAGTCATTTCGTCAATTTCAGTCTGGCGGAATCTAATAAAAATTTTTACAAACATGTTTTGTTTGTTGCTAATAGCATATCTATTTATATTAGAAGGGATTATCTACTTGGCTTGTCTATTAGGAGCCACAAGTATTATTTATATATTTTTTTTTTAAAGAATTTTAAAATAATACGGAGAGATCAGAGCATGTTTTTCAGTGGGAAGGGGTGAAAAATCAAGAAAAAAAAATGCGTGGGGTCCCCCCTCCTAAGCATAACCAGCCTCGGGCTCTTTGAGCCGGTCCCGGTTGTAAAAATACGGGGGGGGGGGGGGGGGGGGGGGAATTGACAGGGGGTCCCCCGTATTTTTAACACCCGCACCGGGCTCCACTAGTCAGAGAGATAATGCCACAGCCGGGGGACACTTATATATCGGTCCCTGCGGCCCTGGCATTAAATCACTAACTAGTCACCCCTGGCCGGGGTACCCTGGAGGAGTGGGGACCCCTTAAATCAAGGGGTCCCCCCTCCAGCCACCCAAGGGCTGCGGATGGGAGGCTGATCGCCTTGTGTAAAATAAAAGAATATTGTTTTTTGTAGCAGAACTACAAGCCCCAGCAAGCCTCCCCCGCAAGCTGGTACTTGGAGAACCACAAGTACCAGCATGCGGGGGGGGGGGGGGGGGGGAAGAGAGAGAAACGGGCCCGCTGGTACCTGTAGTTCTACTGCAAAAAAAATACCCAAATAAAAAAACAGTACACGCACACTGTGAAAGTAAAACTTTATTACATACATGCACGCCGACATACACATACTTACCTATGTTGACACGCCGACTCGGTCCACTTCTCCATGTAGAATCCATGGGGTACCTGAAAATAAAATTATACTCACAAAAATCCTGTGTAGCATCTGTCGTCTTCTGCTTGTAATCCACGTACTTGGCAAAAAAACAAACCGCATTACCCGGACCACGCACTGAAAGGGGTCCCATGTTTACACATGGGACCCCTTTCCCCGAATGCCGGGACCCCACGTGACTCACAGAGGGTCCCTTCAGCAAATCAGGGAGCGCCACGTCGTGGCACTCTCCTGATTGGCTGTGCGCGTCTGAACTGTCAGACGGCGCATAGCACTATGCCGCTCCATTATCTTCAATGGTGGGAACTTTGCGGTCAGCGGTGAGGTTACTGAGTCGACGTGTCAACATAGGTATGTGTGTGTCGGCATGCATGTATGTAATAAAGTTTTACTTTCACGGTGTGCGTGTACTGTTTTTATTTGGGTATTTTTTTTGCAGTAGAACTACAGTTACCAGCGGGCCCATCCCCCCCCCCCCCCCCCCCCGCATGCTGGTACTTGTGGTTCTCCAAGTACCAGCTTGCGGGGGAGGCTTGCTGGGACTTGTAGTTCTTCTGCAAAAAACGATATTCTTTTATTTTACACAAGGCTATCAGCCCCCCAGCCGCAGCCCATGGATGGGGGGAGGGGGGACAGCCTCGGGATTCACCCCTGGCCTTGGGTGGCTGGAGGGGGGACCCCTTGATTTAAGGGGTCCCCACTCCACCAGGGTACCCCGGCCAGGGCTGACTAGTTAGTGATTTAATGGCAGGGCCGCGGGGACCGATATAAAAGTGTCCCCCGGCTGTGGCATTATCTCTCTATATAGTACTCTAACTAGAACAGCGCTTTTGGACCACTCAACTGTTTTTCTGTGCCTTGTTAGTTAACATAAAGCAGTAGGTGTCTGTGCTATCTTACAGTGCATCCGGAAAGTATTCACAGCGCATCACTTTTTCCACATTTTGTTATGTTACAGCCTTATTCCAAAATGGAATAGATTCATTTTCTCCCTCAAAATTCTACACACAATACCCCATAATGACAACGTCAAAAAAGTTTGAGATTTTTACAAAAGTATTAAAAATAAAAAACTAAGAAATCACATGTACATAAGTATTCACAGCCTTTGCTCAGTACTTTGTTGATGCACCTTTGGCAACAATTATAGTCTCAAGTCTTTTTGACTGATGCCACAAGCTTGGCACACCTATCTTTGGGCAGTTTCATCCCACTCATCTTTGCAGCACCTCTCAAGCTCCATCAGGTTGGATGGAAAACATCGGTACACAGCCATTTTCAGATCTCTCCAGAGATGTTCAATCGGATTCAAGTCTGAGCTGTGACTGGGCCACTCAAGGACATTCACAAAGTTGTCCTGAAGCCACTCCTTTGATATCTTAGCTGTGTGCTTAGGGTCGTTGTCCTGCTGAAAAATGAACCGTAGCCCCAGTTTGAGGTCAAGAGCGCTCTGGAGCAGGTTTTCTTCCAGGCTGTCTCTGTACATTGCTGCATTCATCTTTCCTTCTATCCTGACTAGTCTCCCTGTACCTGCCGTAGGAAAACATCCCCGCAGCATCATGCTGCCACCACCATGCTTCACTATAGGGATGGTATTGGCCTGGTGATGAGCGGTGGCTGGTTTCCATCAAACATGACACCTGGCATTCACGCCAAAGAGTTCAATCTTTGTCTCATCAGACCAGTGAATTTTGTTTCTCATGGTCCGAGAGTCCTTCAAGTGCATTTTGACAAACTCCAGCAGGCTGCCATGTGCTTTTTACTAAGGAGTGGCTTCCGTCTGGCCACTCTACCATACAGGCCTGATTGGTGGATTGCTGCAGAGGTGGTTGTCCTACTGGAAGGTTCTCCTCTCTCCACAAAAGGAATGCTGTAGCTCTGACAGAGTGACCATCGGGTTCTTGGTCATCTCCCTATGGCCCTTGTCCCCCAGACGGCCGGCCAGCTCTAGGAGGAGTCCTGGTGGTATCGAACTTATTGCATTTACGGATAATGGAGCCCACTGTGCTCATTGGGACCTTCAAAGTTGCAGATAATTTCTGTACTTCACAGATTTGCGCCTCAAGACAATCCTGTCTCGGAGGTCTACAGACAATTCCTTTGACTTCATGCTTGGTTTGTGCTCAGACATGCACTGTCAAGTGTGGGACCTTATATAGACAGGTATGTGCTTTTCCAAATCATGGCCAATCAACTGAATTTACCACAGGTGGACTCCAATTAAGCCGTTGGAACATCTCAAGGATGATCAGTGGAAACAGGATGCACCTGAGCTCAATTTTGAGCTTCATGGTAAAGGCTGTTAATACTTATGTACATGTGATTTCTTAATTTTTATCTTTTATAAATTTGAAAAAAAAAAAAAAAAAATGTTTCACGTGGGTATGGTGTGTAGAATTTTGGGAAAAAATTAATTTATTCCATTTTGGAATAAGGCTGTAACATAACAATATGTGGAAAAAGTGAAGCGCTAAAAAAGTTAGCAATTGGGCAAAACCATGGGTTATATTGTTTCTGTGCATGGCAAATACGGACTGCTTTATTTTGAAACTGCAATTTGAAAACACCCCACCAAACTAAGTCTCTGCACATGTTACATCTGCCCCACCTGCAATGCAACATGGTTTTGCCCATTAGTGGGCTTTTTTGGTTTGCTAACACCTCTGAATAACCCCCAGAGTGTACACACCTTTAGTGAGATGTGAACAACAACGCCAGACATTAGGAACCACTGCAGTGCACCACCTAAGCTGGGGAAAACCCCCACAATAGTTTCCATTGTGTCTAATCCCAGTGACCCTCTGTCATGGCATGTTATGTGCCAGTGAGTGAGTGTACTACCTGCTCAATATACCACTCATGAGCTGCCAGTGCATGCTGGCACTGGTATTATCTCAAGACTGCAGGCATAGGAGGAGGGCCTAATGCTACTCCATACGGCACTCTCTGGTTGTATCAGCCCAATGCTGAGTAAGTTTGTGTCAGGAATGTAAGATAAGTGTTTTTTTAATTTCTTACTTTTATTTTAAACAATTAAGCTAGTCTTGCCAGGTACAGTACACCTCACCAGGACTTTTCAAAGACAAACTGCAAAGTAAAAATGTGTGTGTCACATCTGGACACTTAACCATGTAGTTTGGTGGTTTGTAGACTGCAAAAAACCATGTGGTTCAAGATTTAACCTGCAAATTGCTGGAAAGTAAATCTTGGGCTGTTGTTCAGAAAATGGATACAAAGTACGAAGCACACGGAATCGGCCAGCACTGGTGATCAAAGAATCGGGGAACTGCCAGCAATCACCTCACCTCTGGGAGGATTGATGCTTCACAGTAAGGGCCTAATTCAGACCTGATCGTAGCCCTGCAAAGTTTTGCAGGGCTACGAGCAGGCACACTGACATGCGGGGAATGCCCAGCAGAGGGCTAGTCCGCCCCGCATGTCAGGGCCGCCTTCCCCCGCAGAAATGCAAAAGCATCACACAGCAGCGATGCTTTTGCACTTCAGAAGTAGCTCCCGGCCAGCACAGCTTTTGCGTGCTGGCAGGAAGCTACTCATCGCTGCCCAGGTCGCAGCGGCTGTTTGTGAGGTCACGCAGCCGCTGCGGCCCATCCCCCGCACGGTCCATCCCCCCCTTCCCCCCACGCCTGTGTTGGCCGGACTGTGCCCACAAAACGGCGGGCAAACGCCGCCCCCTCCCGCCTCTGCCTGTCAATCAGGCAGAGGCGACCGCTAGGCAACGACAGCCACACACCAGTGTCTTCTGACCTGATCGTTGCGATGAACAGCAGCGTGTGATCAGGTCAGAATGACCCCCATAAGTGCCTCTACAGACCACCATTGGCTGCATCTCCTTCCAGCAGGTTCTACATTGCTGTCCCCGTGTAAATACCAAGCCCTGAACTATTGTTAAGCAGCATATATCAGAGACACAGAGGTTCCATCCAACAGGACGGGAGAGATACCCCATGGTGCACACTTATAAGGTCACCGGTGGCAGTAACTCTCAGGTCACATCCATCTGGGCACCCAAATCACCAACACCAAGGACATCAGAACCATAGTGGTAAGACAAAGTCACAGAGACCCGGGATGCTATCTGCACACCACTATCATTAGACCCAAACTATCTCACTGTGACTTGTACTGCCTAGTGCAGAAGACTTTATACGCTCATCATATATTTTTGGCACTTTTTGCAGTGGCAATACCACACCAGTTATATACGCACTTTATTATTCTGCCATTGCACCCATTGTTTGATTGTCATCTCATGTATGGTTGCTTGAAACCCGTAAACTTTGTTTGCATTAGATTCAGTATGGATTCATACTACTACTACTACTACTACTACTACTGGTTCCGGTATGAATGGTCGACCATGTTATGGTCGACAGTCATTAGGTCGACCACTATTGGTCGACATTGACATGGTCGACATGGACACATGGTCGACACATGCATGTTCGACACATGAAAGGTCGACACATGAAAAGGTCGACATGAGTATTTTAACTTTTTTTGGTGTCGTTTTTTGCGTAAAGTGACTGGGAACCCCAATTAGTGCACCGCTTCGCTCGCCATGCTTCGAGCATGGTGCCTTCGCTCCGTTACCGCTTCGCTCGGCACAGATTACCGTTCCAATCGTAGTCCACGTGGATCGTAAAGTATGGAAAAGTTCCCCAAAAGAAGAAAAAGTTAAAAAAACTCATGTCGACCTTCTCATGTGTCGACCATGTGTCCATGTCAATGTCGACCAATAGTGGTCGACCTAATGACTGTCGACCATAACATGGTCGACCATGTGAACGGATACCACTACTACTACTACTACTACTACTACTACTACTACTACATCACCAAACAAGGGTTCAGCGCAACACCTTTTCTTTATCTCGGACGTTCAGAAAATAACTTGCAATGTCTGGCAGTGTTTACATAACACTCTAAATAGGTATGAGGGATCCCCTTTAAAATAGTGACTTTATTAGGTATACATTAAAATAGATAACACTCACATTATCTCAGTTACATATACCATAGCGAAATATACTAAATCATGATCAAATGTGCAGGAACATATTGTCTTTGGGGAAGGCAAACTGATCAAATTCTCTGTAGGGCGTTGTGTAAATGACGGCACTAATAATAATAATAATAATAATAATAATAATAATAATAATAATAATAATAATAATGATGCACATACCTGAAATCGGCAAGAAGTAATCACTACATAGTTGTTGCCACCATAGGCAAGTAATGAGCCTGGATCCCCAGAGTCAAAGGGATTAAATTCTACTACATGTACATAATCCTCACAGTCCACTGAGTATGTGACATTTTGAAAGGAGTCCTGTTTCATCTTCTGCCGCAATACACTTTTTTTTGTTTATATTATTCCAAACTGAAAGACAAACACAAACATGAAAACTTATAAGGGTGTGTACACACGGTGAGATCCTTGCTATGCCCGATTTTCACTTGCAATTTCCTTTGAACTCCCCGGAGCCCAGCACCACCGATTTTGACTAACTTTTCTTGAGATATGGACTATGGGGGTAATTCCAAGTTGATCGCAGCAGGAATTCTGTTAGCAACTGGGTAAAACCATGTGCACTGCAGGGGATGTAGATATAACATGTGCAGAGAGAGATAGATTTGGGTGTGGTGAGTTCAATCTGCAATCTAATTGCAGTGTAAAAATAAAGCAGCCAGTATTTACCCTGCACAGAAACAAAATAACCCACCCAAATCTAACTCTCTCTGCAAATATTATATCTGCCCCCCCTGCAGTGCACATGGTTTTGCCCAACTGCTAAAAAATGTCCTGCTGCGATCAACTTGGAATTACCCCCTATATGTGCTTACGATTTTGGCTTATGTGAGATTTTGGCTTATGTGAGATGTCATTGACATGTGAGATGAACTAGATAGTACACCGATCTAGCAAGGATTGATTTGCCTGCACAGTGTATCTTTTTTTGCGATGCCAACCTGGCGGGACCACGCATCGGGATCGCAAGGTGACTTTCACCTTGCAGTCTGCACTAACTTTTCTTGCGAATTTGACTATATAGTCAAAATCAAAAGAAAATATCTCACCATGTGTACACACCGTAACAACTGCAGGCATTTTGAAAATCTTGACACTGTTATATTCTTAACCTTCCTAGGGTGTTGCAATGGAGCATACACCTAAGGCGTTCGAGTCCAAAAGACCCATGGTGTAATATTCAATGTTATGGAATTATAGTCACATTTTATTTAATATTAGTAAGTTAATTTTTTTTTTTGTGTATCATTTAACATTACCTTACAGGTAAGTTTTCATAACCATAAAGGAAGTATGAATTTAATGAACCACTCTGTATTTATGGAATAAAAATGCTGTCATTCAATCAGTCACCCCTGAAAATCACTGTAAACTTTAGAACAACACAATGTAGGATGTATTTTTCCTGTATTACATATATTTTTACATTTGTGTGATAAAAAAAGAAAATTTGCACTTGTGTATATTATTTGTTTATATTCTAAACTAAAATTACACAATACAGACAAAATAGGATTTTAATACCTACCGGTAAATCCTTTTCTCGTAGTCCATAAGGGATATTGGGGGAAACTAGTACAATGGGGTATAGACAGGGTCAAAAGGAGCCAGTGCACTTTACATTTTCTTCACTGGGTGTGCTGGCTCCTCCGCTCTATGCCCTCTCCCACAGGCAGTTACAGGTAAAAAATGTGCCCGAAGGAGAAAGGACATACACGAGAGAAAGAATATGAGTACAAAGGGTGGTGAGATTTATAGACAGGCACACCACAACCATATAACAACCAGTAATGGCTGGAAACAATAACTTCAACAGCTGAACAGTTAACTAGAGAACAAGAACCTGGAGAAAAGTCCACGCACTGAGGCGGGCGCCCAATATGCCTTAAAAGGATTTACTGTTAGGCACTAAAATCCTATTTTCTCTAGCATCCATAAGGGATATTGGGGGAAACTAGTACGATGAGGATGTCCCAAAGCTTCCAGAACGTGTGGAGACTGCTGCAGCACCGCCTGCACAAAATGGGTATCCTCTTTGGACAGTGTATCAAATTTGTAGATCTTCACAAAAGTGTTCTTCCCCAATCAGGTAGCAGCTTGGCGTAGTTGCAAGGCCGAGACTCCACGGGCAGCCGCCCAGGTAGAGCCCACTGATCTAGTAGAGTGGGCCTTTAGAGACTTAGGAACAGGTAAGGTTGCTGACACATAGATCTGTTTGATAGTAAGCCTAAGCCAATGAGCAATGGACTGCTGTGAAGTAGGGCAACCCTTCTTCTGCGCATCACAGAGCACGAACAAGGAATCAATCTTTCTGACCCGAGCCGTTCGCTTGACATATCTTCAAGTCTCGAACAGCATCCAATGCCTCTGGAGGAGCAGAAGCATCAAAACTGGACAGAACCACAATAAGCTGACTCAGGTGAAATGTGGAGACAACCTTCGGCAGGAACTGTCTAGTCCAGAGCTCCGCTCTGTCCTTGTAAAAGACAAAGTAGGGACTTTTACACGACAAGGCCCCCAAATTCTGAAACACATCGAGCAGAAGCCAGGGCCAGTAACATCACTGTCTTCCACGTGAGGTACTTGTCTTCTACAGTCATCAGAGGTTCAAACCAGGAGGACTGTAGAAATTTCAACACTACATTCAAATCCCAGGGTGCCGTAGGTGGCACATATGGAGGTTGTATGTGGAGTACCCCTTGCACGAAGGTCTGAACTTCTGGCAACACTGCCAATTTCTTCTGAAAGAAAATGGAGAGAGCTGAAATCTGGACCTTAATGGAACCCAGACGTAAACCCTTATCCACACCAGGAACAAACAAGTTTACTGCTATATAGCGCTAAGTTAGATGTAAGATCTATTCTAAATCCCTCATTCGCTTCTGTAAAGGCACTGTATGCATACCTTTGAAAAGACAAAACAATAGAAAGAAGAACACCAGCACTCATGGGAACAAAAAATAGATTAGAATAAAAGGAGAGCTGACATTCATGTGTAAAAATGTTTATTAAGTCTAAAAATTAGACACAATGGCATCACAAACCAATATTATATTAAAAAACACATGAATAAGACAAATGAGAAAAGAAATTGATTATGATAGTTGTTCACTGGGTCACCACAATCAGATAAGCATCAATTGTATCAGCAGGCAGGTGTCAATCCACAAAGCATAATAGAAATCAAATTGCTTGAAAAATTTAGACTCAATACTGCAGAAGATGAAAAAGCTTTTCATTTAACAACTGTTGCGATTATTGCTGTATGTGGCTAAAATGGTTATAATGTGTCCCAGCAGTAGTTACTTTGTGCACAAGTAGTAACTATTCATCAGACTAAAGGGGGGTACTCACGGAGCGATAATCTAAGCAATCTGACTAGATTTCTTAGATTTTAAGCATGATCTGTCTGTGTGTACCCCACACAGCGATAGCGATGCGAGTCACTATCGCTGGTGCTAGATTGGCTGCAGGCTCAATCTAGCACATCGCTTATATCACCCGCTGGTGAAATGAGCAGCCCCCCTGTCGTCATCCCCTCCCCCCACACACACGCTCAGCACACATCTCTCCCCAGATTTGCCCGTGAATACGGCCCTTATCACTCAGCACAAATAATATGCAGAGGAAGCGGTAATAGTTCACTGTGAAATTATATATGACCCAACAGGCAGCAGATATCAGGTGTTAGATTACCTCTCTCCTGGGCTGGTGATCCCCGGTAACAGTTCACTGCATGATAGTGTCTAATCCGACGAACAGCCGATGGAACAGATAGCAGGTATAGGGTTACCTCTCCCGTGGGCTGACGACCCAAGCGTCCTCGGGTGAAGCCTACATTGGTGCCCACTTGTAATGCTGGTGAAGGGAGAGGAACCTGCGGCAGGTTTGCTGGAATGAACCACAATGTGCAGCGGGAGTCTTCCCTCAGTCGGGTGAATTTAGCCGCTCAAATGCTGGGAGGAGGACGGATAATTGCTATCTGTTCCATCGGCTGTTTGTCGGATTAGACACTATCACGCAGTGAACTGTTATCAGGGGTCGCCAGCCCAGGAGAGAGGTAATCTAACACCTGATATCTGCTCCGGCTGCCTTTATTACCTCTTCCTCTGCATATTATTTGGGCTGAGTGATAGTCTGATGAATAGTTACTACTTGTGCACAAAGTAACTTCTGTTGGGACACATTATAACCATTTTAGCCACATACAACAATAAATCGCAACAGTTGCTAAATGAACAGCTTTTACATCTTCTGCAGTATTGATACTTATCTGATTGTGGTGACCCAGTGAACAATGATCATATTCAATTACTTTTATTTGTCTTATTCATGTGTTTAATATAATATTGGTTTGTGATGCCATTGTGTCTAATTTTTAGAGTTAATAAACATTTTACACTTTAAGACATGTCAGCTCTCCTTTTATTCTGATCTATTTTTTGTTCCCATGAGCGTTGCTGTTCTTATCCACACCAGCCTGTAGGAAACGTCCCAAGTGAAACACTGCAGGCGGAAACATGCGTTCCTCGCACCAAGAGACATATCTCCTCCATATATGATAGTGTTTTGACGTCACAGGTTTCCTGGCCTGGACCATGGTTGCAATAACCTTTTAGGAAAGGCCCTTGTGAGCTAGAATGTTCTGCTCAACCTCCATGCCATCAAACAAAGTCACCGTAAGTCCGGGTAGACGAACGGCCTTTGTTGAAGAAGATCGCTTCTTAGTGGTAGAGGCCAAGGGTCTTCGACGGACATATCCAGAAGATACACGTACCATGCCCTCCGAGGCCAATTCGGGGGCAGAATTGCCTGGATACTGATTCCTGATCCGCTTTAGCACTCTTGGGAGCAATGGGATCAGAGGAAACAGGTAGACCAGCCGGTAAGGCCAAGGCGACACCAGTGCATCTATTGCCCTCGCCTGAGGGTCCCTGGTCCATGAGCAACACCAGGGAAGTTTCTTGTTGAGACGAGAAGCCATCATGTCTATTTGTGGGCAACCCCACCGGTCGATGATCTGCTGGAACACCAGATGGTGGAGACCCAACTCTCCCGGGTGGAGATCGTGAGGACACAGGAAGTCCGCCTCCCAGTTGTCCACACCCGGAATGAAGATTGCCGACATAGCTCTTGCATTTCTTTCCACCCACAGGAGTATCTTTGACACCTCTCGCATGCAGGATCTGCTTTTTGTCCCTCCTTGCCGATTGATATACGCCACTGCCATGGCATTGTCTGACTGGGGTGTAGTATTGTATGCCGGCGGACGGGCTCCCGGCAACCAGCATACCGGCGCCGGAATCCCGACCGCTGGCATACCAATAGCGTGGCAAGTGCAAATGAGCCCCTTGCGGACTTGCTGCTTCAGCATATTGAAGAAGATTTAGCGAGAATCTGACTGGTTAACTATGGGCGACAGCTGAGCTCTACTCATAAAAACCAGCGCTTTAATAAATATACCCCCTAGTGTCTATCCCTAGCGTTAGACCTTAATGTTCCGAATTTCAAATAAGTAATGCTGGGAGGTATGCAGGCGTGTGTGACCCAAACGTGCCCGGGTGTACAAGAGTTTACTGGTTAGATGCTAAAACACTCCGCGGAGTCCTATTACACATATACCCGGTGTCACCGTGCCCAAACCCCTGTTACACTTACACTACACACCGTACTTGATAGTAGTAGTGGTGCTGCCGCTCCCGCCGGCGGATTCGTAGCTCAGGCTGGTGATTTGTGGCGGCGAGTGGCTTGTACATCCGGGGTTTTGGGTCGCAGTCTCTGATTGGCTACAGAGGCAATGACGCGTCTAGCATTTAAACTTTTTCATTCACGCTTTTGTATAGCTGTATTGCTGTCAGCCGTTGGAGCGCTGTGCTGGTGCAGGAATCATAGGAGGCACGTAGTAAGTATAGCATAGCAGTGCTGGGCTGCTGCGGAGTAGGGGACAGTGACACTGATCATATTACCCGTGCGGCGTCCACCGGCTGCTGCTCACCGTCTCCCACTCTAAAAGGCAGGTGTAGTAGCATGTAACATGTTGCCCCCACATCAGTTGTGGCGCTATGGAAGGCTTCTGTTGGGTCCCACTGGCACCTGTGCGTGTGCTAAGGGCACATTATATACGTATGAGTAGAGTGTTGCTCTATGGGTGGGAGCAGTGTGTAACTGGTGACTTGTGTGTCCTTGCAGGCTCAGATGGCTTCTCACCAGCTTCAGGTGTCCGGTTTGATCAAATGCTTCAGACAGCAGTGGTCCCTTGTGTGCCAGTCTGAGAGAACCACTGTGTGCGGCGCTGACAACATGCTACTCACTTTGCAGTTAGCGCTGGCAGAAGTCAATCGAAAAGTAAGTAGTAGTACTGACATTTAATCTATTGTATTCACTAGAAAACGTTTTTTTTTTTTTTTCTCTACAACCTTTTGCACCAACTGATCACATGTATCTTGCCCACTTTCCCGCAGTTTGTGTTGTGTTTTAATTCTACCAAATGTATTCCCTTATCGTTATCGCCCTTAGGGTTACATTTTATCAGTGATCAGGAGTTAGGCACAATAACTCACAGGTTCTCAAACTCTGTCCTCAGGACCCCACACGGTTCATGTTTTGCAGGTCATATGTAGATTTTTAAAATGTGACCGTTGTTGATGTACAGGGCACCTGCTGGGTGACATGGAAAACGTGAACCATGTGGGGTCCTGAGGACCGAGTTTGAGAACCACTGCAATAATTGATTTATTATCACTGCGTTTCGCAACAATAAGAAATGTAATACCACCTGAATATATTCACATACAGTGCACCCGTAGGAACAAAGGCTCTGAAAGAAGTCTGGCCCTGCATCGGTGATCTCTCCATTCCTATTAGGAATACTGTGCATTTATGTGCGTTGGCCACTGGTGGGGAGGGGTTATAGAATACAGGTTGAGTATCCCATATCCAAATATTCCGAAATACGGACTTTTTTGAGTGAGAGTGAGAAAGGGAAACCTTTGTTTTTTGATGGCTCAATGTACACAAACTTTGTTTAATACACAAAGTTATTAAACATATTGTATTAAATGACCTCTAGGCTGTGTGTATAAGGTGTATATGAAACATAAATGAATTGTGTGAATGTAGACACACTTTGTTTAATGCAGAAAGTTATAAAAAATATTGTCTAAAATGACCTTCAGGCTGTGTGTGTATAAGGTGTATATGAAACATAAATGCATTCTGTGCTTATATTTAGGTCCCATCACCATTATATCTCACTATGGTATGCAATTATTCCAAAATACGGAAAAATCCGATATCCAAAATTCCTCTGGTCCCAAGCATTTTGGATAAGGGATACTCAACCTGTATAGCTTTCCGTGGTACAGCAATGGGCTGTGTCTTCAGAGAGGCAATGTTGAGTAGGCATTGGCATTGAAGATTCTGGGGCAGATTTATTAAGCTCGGTGAAGTGATAAAGTGGAAGGTGATAAAGTACCAGCCAGTCAGCTCCTAACTGTCATTTTTCAAACCCAGCCTGTGACATGGCAGTAAGGATCTGATTGGCTGGTCCTTTATCACCTTCCACTTTATCACTTCACCGAGCTTAATAAATCTGCCCCTCAGATTAATCTCCGTGTCAGATTCATTGTGCGTTTTGGATCAATCCTGGAACCACAATGTATCAATACGGGAGGCAATCACGAGACCACCTGTCCGGATCCTGGCGGTCACAATGCCAACGCCAGAATCCCGACGTGGTTAAATGATGATGCTGGAATACCAGTGCCACAGGCTTTATTCCCTCGGTGGGTGTCCATGACACCCATAGAGGGAGAATATAACCTGTGGCGAGCCACCGTTCCTGCAGCATGGCAAGTGCAGCGAGCCTGCAAGGGGCTTTCGAGCACTCGCCACGCTGGGGCTCAGAGCCCTGAGGAAGCCTAAGGTGGAACGGCCGTGGGCTGCTTCTGATCAGTGTGTAGAAATTCAATGTGAATAGTAAATGTGATTATATAATGTACATGTCCTAGTGAGCCAAGCCTTATATATTTTGAGTGAGCACTCTCCCCCACGATCTCCGCTGCCGGCAGCGGCGTCTCATGTGGAAGCCGTCAGACGGAGAGAGGAGGGAGTGAGCGTGTGACTCTCAGCGTCAGATCTTACACACGCTAGGCTCAGCGTTGAGCTAGTGGGGTTAACACAGCCGAACGGCAGCGTGAACCACCACCCTTCAGACTGCACCCTCAGTAAAAGTATGAACACTAATATGTGCAGGTCTGGGGAAGTACAGCACTGATGTAGCGGTATAAATCACAATAGCGGAGTAGTAATATTAACGATCACCCCCTTGATTACACTCACAATTATAGGTAATAAAATCATAAATTCCAAAGTGTGCAATGTGGGTGATACAGCGCTGAATAAAATAAGAATTTACTTACCGATAATTCTATTTCTCGTAGTCCGTAGTGGATGCTGGGGACTCCGTCAGGACCATGGGGAATAGCGGCTCCGCAGGAGACAGGGCACAAAAGTAAAAGCTTTAGGATCAGGTGGTGTGCACTGGCTCCTCCCCCTATGACCCTCCTCCAAGCCTCAGTTAGGATACTGTGCCCGGACGAGCGTACACAATAAGGAAGGATTTTGAATCCCGGGTAAGACTCATACCAGCCACACCAATCACACTGTACAACCTGTGATCTGAACCCAGTTAACAGCATGATAACAGCGGAGCCTCTGAAAAGATGGCTCACAACAATAATAACCCGATTTTTGTAACAATAACTATGTACAAGTATTGCAGACAATCCGCACTTGGGATGGGCGCCCAGCATCCACTACGGACTACGAGAAATAGAATTATCGGTAAGTAAATTCTTATTTTCTCTGACGTCCTAAGTGGATGCTGGGGACTCCGTCAGGACCATGGGGATTATACCAAAGCTCCCAAACGGGCGGGAGAGTGCGGATGACTCTGCAGCACCGAGTGAGAGAACTCCAGGTCCTCCTCAGCCAGGGTGTGTCCCTGACCAAGTAGCAGCTCGGCAAAGTTGTAAAGCCGAGACCCCTCGGGCAGCCGCCCAAGATGAGCCCACCTTCCTTGTGGAATGGGCATTTACATATTTTGGCTGTGGCAGACCTGCCACAGAATGTGCAAGCTGAATTGTACTACACATCCAACTAGCAATCGTCTGCTTAGAAGCAAGAGCACCCAGTTTGTTGGGTGCATACAGGATAACAGCAAGTCAGTTTTCCTGACTCCAGCCGTCCTGGAAACCTATATTTTCAGGGCCCTGACAACATCTATCAACTTGGAGTCCTCCAAGTCCCTAGTAGGCGCAGGTACCACAATAAGCTGGTTCAGGTGAAACGCTGACACCACCTTAGGGAGAAACTGGGGACGAGTCTGCAGCTCTGCACTGTCCGAATGGACAATCAGATATGGGCTTTTGTGAGACAAAGCCGCCAATTCTGACACTCGCCTGGCCGAGGCCAAGGCCAACATCATGGTCACTTTCCATGTGAGATATTTCAAATCCACAGATTTGAGCGGTTTAAACCAATGTGATTTGAGGAATCCCAGAACTACGTTGAGATCCCACAGTGCCACTGGAGGCACAAAAGGGGGTTGTATATGCAGTACTCCCTTGACAAACTTCTGGACTTCAGGAACTGAAGCCAATTCTTTCTGGAAGAAAATCGACAGGGCCGAAATTTGAACCTTAATGGACCACAATTTGAGGCCCATAGACACTCCTGTTTGCAGGAAATGCAGGAATCGACCGAGTTGAAATATCTTCGTGGGGCCTTCCTGGCCTCACACCACGCAACATATTTTCGCCACATGTGGTGATAATGTTGTGCGGTCACCTCCTTCCTGGCTTTGACCAGGGTAGGATTGACCTCTTCCGGAATGCCTTTTTCCCTTAGGATCTGGCGTTCAACCGCCATGCCGTCAAACGCAGCCGCGGTAAGTCTTGGAACAGACATGGTACTTGCTGAAGCAAGTCCCTTCTAAGCGGCAGAGGCCATGAGTCCTCTGTGAGCATCTCTTGAAGTTCCGGGTACCAAGTCCTTCTTGGCCAATCCGGAGCCACGAGTATAGTTCTTACTCCTCTACGTCTTATAATTCTCAGTACCTTAGGTATGAGAAGCAGAGGAGGGAACACATACACCGACTGGTACACCCACGGTGTTACCAGAACGTCCACAGCTATTGCCTGAGGGTCTCTTGACCTGGCGCAATACCTGTCCAGTTTTTTGTTCAGGCGGGACGCCATCATGTCCACCTTTGGTCTTTCCCAACGGTTCACAATCATGTGGAAGACTTCCCGATGAAGTCCCCACTATCCCGGGTGGAGGTCGTGCTGAGGAAGTCTGCTTCCCAGTTGTCCACTCCCGGAATGAACACTGCTGACAGTGCTATCACATGATTTTCCGCCCAGCAAAGAATCCTTGCAGTTTCTGCCATTGCCCTCCTGCTTCTTGTGCCGCCCTGTCTGTTTACGTGGGCGACTGCCGTGATGTTGTCCCACTGGATCAATACCGGCTGACCTTGAAGCAGAGGTCTTGCTAAGCTTAGAGCATTGTAAATTGTTCTTAGCTCCAGTATATTTATGTGGAGAGAAGTCTCCAGACTTGATCACACTCCCTGGAAATTTTTTCCTTGTGTGACTGCTCCCCAGCCTTTCAGGCTGGCATCCGTGGTCACCAGGACCCAGTCCTGAATGCCGAATCTGTGGCCCTTTAGTAGATGAGCACTCTGCAGCCACCACAGAAGAGACACCCTTGTCCTTGGAGACAGGGTTATCCGCTGATGCATCTGAAGATGCGATCCGGACCATTTTCCCAGCAGATCCCACTGAAAAGTTCTTGCGTGGAATCTGCCGAATGGAATCGCTTCGTAAGAAGCCACCATTTTTCCCAGGACCCTTGTGCATTGATGCACTGACACTTGGCCTGGTTTTAGGAGGTTCCTGACTAGCTCGGATAACTCCCTGGCTTTCTCCTCCGGGAGAAACACCTTTTTCTGGACTGTGTCCAGAATCATCCCTAGGAACAGTAGACGTGTCGTCGGAGACAGCTGCGATTTTGGAATATTTAGAATCCACCCGTGCTGTCGTAGAACTACTTGAGATAGTGCTACTCCGACCTCCAACTGTTCTCTGGACCTTGCCCTTATCAGGAGATCGTCCAAGTAAGGGATAATTAAGACGCCTTTTCTTTGAAGAAGAATCATCATTTCGGCCATTACCTTGGTAAAGACCCGGGGTGCCGTGGACAATCCAAACGGCAGCGTCTGAAACTGATAGTGACAGTTTTGTACCACGAACCTGAGGTACCCTTGGTGAGAAGGGCAAATTGGGACATGGAGGTAAGCATCCTTGATGTCCAGGGACACATAGTCCCCTTCTTTCTGGTTCGCTATCACTGCTCTGAGTGACTCCATCTTGATTTGAACCTTTGTATGTAAGTGTTCAAATATTTCAGATTTAGAATAGGTCTCACCGAGCCGTCTGGCTTCAGTACCACAATATAGTGTGGAATAATACCCCTTTCCTTGTTGTAGGAGGGGTACTTTGATTATCACCTGCTGGGAATACAGCTTGTGAATTGTTTCCAATACTGCCTCCCTGTCGGAGGGAGACGTTGGTAAAGCAAACTTCAGGAACCTGCGAGGGGGAGACGTCTCGAATCTCCAATCTGTACCCCTGGGATACTACTTGTAGGATCCAGGGGTCCACTTGCGAGTAAGCCCACTGCGTGCTGAAACTCTTGAGACGACCCCCCACCGCACCTGTTTGTACGGCCCCAGCGTCATGCTGAGGACTTGGCAGAAGCGGTGGAAGGCTTCTGTTCCTGGGAATGGGCTGCCTGCTGCAGTCTTCTTCCCTTATGGGGACGAAAGGACTGAGGCTGAAAAGACGATGTCTTTTTCTGCTGAGATGTGACTTGGGGTAAAAAGGTGGATTTTCCAGCTGTTGCCGTGGCCACCAGATCCGATGGACCGACCCCAAATAACTCCTCCCCTTTATACGGCAATACTTCCATGTGTCGTTTGGAATCTGCATCACCTGACCACTGTCGTGTCCATAAACATCTTCTGGCAGATATGGACATCGCACTTACTCTTGATGCCAGAGTGCAAATATCCCTCTGTGCATCTCGCATATATAGAAATGCATCCTTTAAATGCTCTATAGTCAATAAAATACTGTCCCTGTCAAGGGTATCAATATTTCCAGTCAGGGAATCCGACAAAGCCACCCCAGCGCTGCCCATCCAGGCTGAGGCGATCGCTGGTCGCAGTATAACACCAGTATGTGTGTATATACTTTTTAGGATATTTTCCAGCCTCCTATCAGTTGGCTCCTTGAGGGCGGCCGTATCTGGAGACGGTAACGCCACTTGTTTTGATAAGTGTGTGAGCGCCTTATCCACCCTAAGGGGTGTTTCCCAACGCGCCATAACTTCTGGCGGGAAAGGGTATACCGCCAATAATTTTCTGTCGGGGGAAACCCACGCATCATCACACACTTCATTTAATTTATCTGATTCAGGAAAATCCACATGTAGTTTTTTCACACTCCACATAATACCCTTTTTTGTGGTACTTGTAGTATCAGAAATATGTAACATCTCCTTCATTGCCCTTAACAAGTAACGTGTGGCCCTAAAGGAAAATACGTTTGTTTCTTCACCGTCGACACTGGAGTCAGTGTCCGTGTCTGTGTCTGTGTCGACCGACTGAGGTAAAAGGACGTTTTAACGCCCCTGACGGTGTTTGAGACGCCTGGACAGGTACTAATTGGTTTGCCGGCCGTCTCATGTCGTCAACCGACCTTGCAGCGTGTTGACATTATCACGTAATTCCTTAAATAAGCCATCCATTCCGGTGTCGACTCCCTAGAGAGTGACATCACCATTACAGGCAATTGCTCCGCCTCCTCACCAACATCGTCCTCCTACATGTCGACACACACGTACCGACACACAGCACACACACAGGGAATGCTCTGATAGAGGACAGGACCCCACTAGCCCTTTGGGGAGACAGAGGGAGAGTTTGCCAGCACACACCAAAAACGCTATAATTATACAGGGACAACCTTTATATAAGTGTTTTTCCCTTATAGCATTTTATTATATATATACATATCGCCAAATAAGTGCCCCCCCTCTCTGTTTTAACCCTGTTTCTGTAGTGCAGTGCAGGGGAGAGCCTGGGAGCCTTCCCACCAGCATTTCTGTGAGGGAAAATGGCGCTGTGTGCTGAGGAGAATAGGCCCCGCCCCCTTTTCGGCGGGCTTCTTCTCCCGTTTTTCTGAGACCTGGCAGGGGTTAAATACATCCATATAGCCCCCAGGGGCTATATGTGATGTATTTTTAGCCAGAATAAGGTACTATCATTGCTGCCCAGGGCGCCCCCCCCAGCACCCTGCACCCTCAGTGACCGCTGCTATGAAGTGTGCTGACAACAATGGCGCACAGCTGCAGTGCTGTGCGCTACCTTGTGAAGACTGAAAAGTCTTCTGCCGCCGGTTTCTGGACCTCTTCACTTTTCGGCATCTGCAAGGGGGTCGGCGGCGCGGCTCCGGGACGAACCCCAGGGTGAGACCTGTGTTCCGACTCCCTCTGGAGCTAATGGTGTCCAGTAGCCTAAGAAGCCAATCCATCCTGCACGCAGGTGAGTTCACTTCTCTCCCCTAAGTACCTCGATGCAGTGAGCCTGTTGCCAGCAGGACTCACTGAAAATAAAAAAACCTAACAAAACTTTTACTCTAAGCAGCTCTTTAGGAGAGCCACCTAGATTGCACCCTTCTCGGCCGGGCACAAAAATCTAACTGAGGCTTGGAGGAGGGTCATAGGGGGTGGAGCCAGTGCACACCACCTGATCCTAAAGCTTTTACTTTTGTGCCCTGTCTCCTGCGGAGCCGCTATTCCCCATGGTCCTGACGGAGTCCCCAGCATCCACTTAGGACGTCAGAGAAATACTATTAAGGTGCAGTGGAATGCTAAATTATCCAGCCAAGACGGCTGTACAGTATGTGACAAGATCTGAATCATTACCAATATGATAACACTTACACCGACACAACCTTATGGGGGGTTTCATGGAAGATAAATAAGCTATAATATTAGCAGAGCAGTATGATCTATGACTGTATAGTTGACAACTAGGCCTAGATAAGATCATAGTAAATATACTGCGGGAAACCCATCTACAATGGGAAAGTTCAGTGGTAATAAACACACATGGTACTTTCCAATAAAGGATATAATATATCTTTTCCTGACAGATACTAATAGGAAACAGTGTGGTGTTTGAAGGCAGGTGAAGAATTAATCACCTTCTGTATGGAGAGCAAATATTGATACACTGTTGAATTATATGTTAGTAACGGTATAAATGGTTACATTCTACTGAGGTATCTGTAAGTGTGATATCTTCATCTTCCCAACATAGAAGAAAAAAAACTCACACTGCATGTCTGTCGCATCAATTAAGAAAGCAATGTACAGGACAATATAAATAAAGCATCAACACTAAAATAATTCATAGGCAGAGCAGCCATTTATTGTATATTAAAATTCACATTGAAAGATCACTGATCAGAATAGAGTAGTTTTTAATATCACATCTTGTTTCTCTATCGTCCTAGTGGATGCTGGGGTTCCTGAAAGGACCATGGGGAATAGCGGCTCCGCAGGAGACAGGGCACAAAAAGTAAAGCTTTAGGATCAGGTGGTGTGCACTGGCTCCTCCCCCTATGACCCTCCTCCAAGCCAGTTAGATTTTTGTGCCCGGCCGAGAAGGGTGCAATTCTAGGTGGCTCTCCTAAAGAGCTGCTTAGAGAAAGTTTAGCTTAGGTTTTTTACTTTACAGTGAGTCCTGCTGGCAACAGGATCACTGCAACGAGGGACAGAGGGGAGAAGAAGTGAACTCACCTGCGTGCAGGATGGATTGGCTTCTTGGCTACTGGACATCAGCTCCAGAGGGACGATCACAGGTACAGCCTGGATGGTCACCGGAGCCTTGCCGCCGGCCCCCTTGCAGATGCTGAAGTAAGAAGAGGTCCAGAATCGGCGGCAGAAGACTCCTCAGTCTTCTAAAGGTAGCGCACAGCACTGCAGCTGTGCGCCATTTTCCTCTCCGCACACTTCACACGGCAGTCACTGAGGGTGCAGGGCGCTGGGAGGGGGGCGCCCTGGGAGGCAAATGAATACCTATTTTGGCTAAAAATACCTCACATATAGCCTCCGGAGGCTATATGGAGATATTTAACCCCTGCCAGAATCCGTTAAGAGCGGGAGACGAGGCCGCCGAAAAAGGGGCGGGGCCTATCTCCTCAGCACACAGCGCCATTTTCCCTCACAGAAAGGCTGGAGGGAAGGCTCCCAGGCTCTCCCCTGCACTGCACTACAGAAACAGGGTTAAAACAGAGAGGGGGGCACTAATTTGGCGATATGCTTATATATATTAAGATGCTATAAGGGAAAACACTTATATAAGGTTGTCCCTATATAATTATAGCGTTTTTGGTGTGTGCTGGCAAACTCTCCCTCTGTCTCTCCAAAGGGCTAGTGGGTCCTGTCCTCTATCAGAGCATTCCCTGTGTGTGTGCTGTGTGTCGGTACGTGTGTGTCGACATGTAGGAGGACGATGTTGGTGAGGAGGCGGAGCAATTGCCTGTAATGGTGGTGTCACTCTCTAGGGAGTCGACACCGGAATGGATGGCTTATTTAGGAAATTACGTGATAATGTCAACACGCTGCAAGGTCGGTTGACGACATGAGACGGCCGACAAACAATTAGTACCGGTCCAGACGTCTCAAAAACACCGTCAGGGGTTTTAAAACGCCCGTTTACTTTAGTCGGTCGACACAGACACAGACAGGGACACTGAATCCAGTGTCGACGGTGAATAAACAAACGTATTCCTTATTAGGGCCACACGTTAAAGGCAATGAAGGAGGTGTTACATATTTCTGATACTACAAGTACCACAAAAGAGGGTATTATGTGGGATGTGAAAAAACTACCATAGTTTTTCCTGAATCAGATAAATTAAATAAAGTGTGTGATGATGCGTGGGTTCCCCCCGATAGAAAATTATGGGCGGTATACCCTTTCCCGCCAGAAGTTAGGGCGCGTTGGGAAACACCCCTTAAGGTGGATAAGGCGCTCACACGCTTATCAAAACAAGTGGCGGTACCGTCTATAGATAGGGCCGTCCTCAAGGACCAGCTGACAGTAGGCTGGAAAAATATCATAAAAAGTATATACACACATACTGGTGTTATACTGCGACCAGCGATCGCCTCAGCCTGGATGTGCAGAGCTGGGGTGGCTTGGTCGGATTCCCTGACTAAAAATATTGATACCCTTGACAGGGACAGTATTTTATTGACTATAGAGCATTTAAAGGATGTATTTCTATATATGCGAGATGCACAGAGGGATATTTGCACTCTGGCATCATGAGTAAATGCGATGTCCATAACTGCCAAAAGATGTTATGGACACGACAGTGGTCAGGTGATGCAGATTCCAAACGGCACAAAGGTGTATTGCCGTATAAAGGAAGAGGAGTTATTTGGGGTCGGTCCATCGGACCTGGTGGCCACGGCAACTGCTGGAAAATCCACCGTTTTTTACCCTAAGTCACATCTCTGCAGAAAAAGACACCGTCTTTTCAGCCTCAGTCCTCTCGTCCCTATAAGATCATATCTGCCCAGGGATAGAGGAAAGGGAAGAAGACTGCAGCAGGCAGCCCATTCCCAGGAACAGAAGCGTTCCACCGCTTCTGACAAGTTCTCAGCATGGCGCTGAGACCGTACAGGACCCCTGGATCCTACAAGTAGTATCCCAGGGGTACAGATTGGAAGGTCGAGACGTTTCACCTTCGCAGGCTCCTGAAGTCTGCTTTACCAAGGTCTCCCTCCGACAAGGAGGCAGTATGGAAAAAAATTCACAAGCTGTATTCCCAGCAGGTGATAACTAAATTACCCCTCCTACTACAAGAAAAGGGGTATTATTCCACACTATATTGTGGTACTGAAGCCAGAAGGCTAGGTGAGACTTATTCTAAAAATTTTTTTGAACACTTACAAAGGTTCAAATCAAGATGGAGTCACTCAGAGCAGTGATAACGAACCAGGAAGAAGAGGACTATATAGTGTCCCGGGACATCAGGGATGCTTACCTCTATGTCCCAAATTTGCCCTTCTCACTAAGGGTACCTCAGGTTCGTGGTGCAGAACTGTCACTATCAGTTTCAGACGCTGCCGTTTGGATTGTCCACGGCACCCCGGGTCTTTACCAAGGTAATGGCCGAAATGATGATTCTTCTTCGAAGAAAAGGCGTCTTAAGTATCCCTTACTTGGACGATTTCCTGATAAGGGCATAGTCCAGGGAACAGTTGAAGGTCGGAGTAGCACTATCTCGGATACTGCTACAACAGCACGGGTGGATTCTAAATATTCCAAAATCGCAGCTGATCCGACGACACGTCTGCTGTGCCTAGGGATGATTCTGGACACAGTCCAGAAAAAGGTGTTTCTCCCGGAAGAGAAAGCCAGGGAGTTATCCGAGTTAGTCAGGAACCTCCTAAAAACAGTGCATCATTGCACAAGGGTCCTGGTAAAAATGGTGGCTTCCTACGAAGCAATTCCATTCGGCAGATTTCACGCAAGAACTTTTCAGTGGGATCTGCTGGACAAATGGCCCGGATCGCATCTTCAGATGCATCAGCGGATAACCCTATATCCAAGGACAAGGGTGTCTCTCCTGTGGTGGTTATAGAGTGCTCATCTTCTAGAGGGCCGCAGATTCGGCATTCAGGATTGGATGCTGGTGACCACGGAGCCCAGCCCGAGAGGCTGGGGAGCAGTCACACAGGGAAAAATTTCCAGGGAGTGTGATCAAGTCTGGAGACTTTTCTCCACATAAATATACTGGAGCTAAGGGTAAATTTATAATGCTCTAAGCTTAGCAAGACCTCTGCTTCAGGGTCAGCCGGTATTTATCCAGTGGGAAAAACATCACGGCAGTCGCCCACGTAAACAGACAGGGCGACACAAGAAGCAGGAGGGCGATGGCAAAAACTGCAAGGACTTTTCGCTGGGCGGAAAATCATGTGATAGCACTGTCAGCAGTGTTTCATCCCGGGAATGGAAACTGGGAAGCAGACTTCCTCAGCAGGCACGACCTCCACCCGGGAGAGTGGAAACTTCATCGGGAAGTTTTTTCCACATGATTGTAAACCGTTGGGAAATACCAAAGGTGGACATGATGGCGTCCCGTCTGAACAAAAAACGGGACCGGTATTGCGCCAGGTCAAGAGACCCTCAGGCAATAGCTGTGGACGTTCTGGTAACACCGTGGGTGTACCAGTCGGTGTATGTGTTCCCTCCTCTGCTTCTCATACCTAAGGTGCTGAGAATTATAAGACGTAGAGGAGTAAGAACTATACTCATGGCTCCGGATTGGCCAAGAAGGACTTGGTACCCGGAACTTCAAGAGATGCTTACAGAGGTCTTATGGCCTCTGCCGCTAAGAAGGGACTTGCTTCAGCAAGTACCATGTCTGTTCCAAGAATTACAGCAGCTGCGTTTGTCGGCATGGCGGTGGAAAGCCGGATCCTAAGGGAAAAAGGCATTCCGGAAGAGGTCATTCCTACCCTGGTCAAAGCCAGAAAGGAGGTGACCGCACAACATTATCACCACATGTGGCGAAAATATGTTGCGTGGTGTGAGGCCAGGAAGGCCCCACAAAGAAATTTCAACTCGGTCGTTTCCTGCATTTCCTGCAAACAGGAGTGTCTATGGGCCTCAAATTGGGGTCCATTAAGGTTCAAATTTCGGCCCTGTCGATTTTCTTCCAGAAAGAATTGGCTTCAGTTCCTGAAGTCCAGAAGTTGTCAAGGGAGTATTGCATATACAACCCCCTTTTGTGCCTCCAGTGGCACTGTGGGATCTCAACGTAGTTCTGGGATTCCTCAAATCACATTGGTTTAAAACCAGTCAAATCTGTGGATTTGAAGCATCTCACAGGAAAAGTGACCATGCTCTTGGCCCTGGCCTGGACCAGGCGAGTGTCAAATTGGTGGTTTTTTCTCAAAAAAGCCCATATCTGTTTGTCCATTCGGACAGGGCAGAGCTGCGGACTCGTCCCCAGTTCTCTCCCTAAGGTGGTGTCAGTGTTTTACCTGAACCAGCTTATTGTGGTGCCTTGCACCTACTAGGGACTTGGAGGACTCCAAGTTGCTAGATGTTGTCAGGGCCCTGAAAATATGTTCCAGGACGGCTGGAGTCAGGAAAACTGACTTGCTGTTATCCTGTATGCACCCAACAAACTGGGTGCTCTTGCTTCTAAGCAGACTATTGCTAGTTGGATGTGTAATACAATTCAGCTTGCACATTCTGTGGCAGGCCTGCCACAGCCAAAATATGTAAATGCCCATTCCACAAGGAAGGTGGGCTCATCTTGGGCGGCTGCCCGAGGGGTCTCGGCTTTACAACTTTGCCGAGCAGCTACTTGGTCAGGGGCAAACACGTTTGCTAAATTCTACAAATTTGATACCCTGGCTAAGGAGGACCTGGAGTTCTCTCATTCGGTGCTGCAGAGTCATCCGCACTCTCCCGCCCGTTTGGGAGCTTTGGTATAATCCCCATGGTCCTTTCAGGAACCCCAGCATCCACTAGGACGATAGAGAAAATAAGAATTTACTTACCGATAATTCTATTTCTCGGAGTCCGTAGTGGATGCTGGGCGCCCATCCCAAGTGCGGATTATCTGCAATACTTGTACATAGTTACAAAAATCGGGTTATTATTGTTGTGAGCCATCTTTTCAGAGGCTCCGCTGTTATCATACTGTTAACTGGGTTTAGATCACAAGTTGTACGGTGTGATTGGTGTGGCTGGTATGAGTCTTACCCGGGATTCAAAATTCCTCCCTTATTGTGTACGCTCGTCCGGGCACAGTACCTAACTGGCTTGGAGGAGGGTCATAGGGGGAGGAGCCAGTGCACACCACCTGATCCTAAAGCTTTACTTTTTGTGCCCTGTCTCCTGCGGAGCCGCTATTCCCCATGGTCCTTTCAGGAACCCCAGCATCCACTACGGACTCCGAGAAATAGAATTATCGGTAAGTAAATTCTTATTTTTTCTTATTCACACTATATTTTAATATTTCACCAATTCCCAAAATGATTTTAATGTATATCTAATAAAGAACAGCTATTTTAATTTAAAAAAGGAATTGTGGTTTAGTGCGTCCAACAAAAATGCTTCTTTCTCTGACGTCCTAGTGGATGCTGGGAACTCCGAAAGGACCATGGGGAATAGCGGCTCCGCAGGAGACTGGGCACAACTAAAAGCTTTTAGGTCACCTGGTGTGCACTGGCTCCTCCCACTATGACCCTCCTCCAAGCCTCAGTTAGATTTTGTGCCCGGCCGAGGTTGGATGCACACTAGGGGATCTCCTGAGCTTCTAAAAAGAAAGTATATAATTAGGTTTTTTATTTTACAGTGAGACCTGCTGGCAACAGGCTCACTGCAGCGAGGGACTAAGGGGAGAAGAAGCGAACCTACCTGCTTGCAGCTAGCTTGGGCTTCTTAGGCTACTGGACACCATTAGCTCCAGAGGGATCGACCGCATGGAACTGGCCTTGGTGTTCGGTCCCGGAGCCGCGCCGCCGTCCCCCTTACAGAGCCAGAAGCAAGAAGAGGTCCGGAAAATCGGCGGCAGAAGACATCCGTCTTCACCAAGGTAGCGCACAGCACTGCAGCTGTGCGCCATTGCTCCTCATACACACTTCACACTCCGGTCACTGAGGGTGCAGGGCGCTGGGGGGGGGCGCCCTGAGCAGCAATAAAAACACCTTGGCTGGCAAAAATACCACAATATATAGCCCCAGAGGCTATATATGTGATAATTACCCCTGCCAGAATCCATAAAAAAGCGGGAGAAAAGTCCGCGAAAAAGGGGCGGAGCTATCTCCTTCAGCACACTGGCGCCATTTCTCCTTCACAGATCCGCTGGAAGGAAGCTCCCTGGCTCTCCCCTGCAGTCTACACTACAGAAAAGGGTAAAAAAGAGAGGGGGGGGGGGCACTAAATTTAGGCGCAGTATATATAACAGCAGCTATAGGGGACATAACTCAGTTAGTCCCTGCATTATATAGCGCTCTGGTGTGTGCTGGCATACTCTCACTCTGTCTCCCCAAAGGGCTTTTGTGGGTCCTGTCCTCTGTTAGAGCATTCCCTGTGTGTGTGCGGTGTGTCGGTACGGCTGTGTCGACATGTTTGATGAGGATAATGATGTGGAGGCGGAGCAGATGCCTATAGAAGGGATGTCACCCCCTGCGGGGCAGACACCTGAGTGGATGGACTTATGGAAGGAATTGCGTGCACGTGTCGACTCCTTACACAAAAAATTTGACGACATGCCAAATGCGGGACAGCCGGCTTCTCAGCTTGTGCCTGTCCAGGCGTCTCAAAGGCCATCGGGGGCTCTAAAACGCCCGCTACCTCAGATGGCAGACGCGGATGTCGACACGGATACTGACACCAGTGTCGACGACGATGAGTCTAGTCTAATGTCCACTAAGGCCATTCGTTGCATGATTGAAGCAATGAAAGAGGTGTTACAAATTTCTGATATAAACCCAGGTACCACTAAAAAGGGTATTATGTTTGGGGAGAAAAAACTACCCGTAGTTTTTCCCCCATCAGAAGAATTAAATCAAGTGTGTGAAGAAGCGTGGGCTTTCCCTGATAAAAGATTGGTAATCTCTAAGAAGTTACTAATGGCGTTCCCTTTCCCGCCAGAGGATAGGTCACGTTGGGAGACACCCCCTAGGGTGGATAAAGCGCTCACACGTTTGTCTAAAAAGGTGGCACTACCATCTCCGGATACGGCCGCCCTCAAGGAACCTGCTGATAGAAAGCAGGAGGCGATCCTGAAGTCTGTATATACACACTCAGGCATTATACTTGGACCAGCTATTGCGTCAGCATGGATGTGCAGTGCTGCCGCTGCGTGGTCAGATTCCCTGTCAGAAAATATTGACACCCTAGACAGGGACACTATTCTGCTAACCATAGAGCATATAAAAGACTCAGTCTTATACATGAGAGATGCACAGAGGGAGATCTGCCGGCTGGCATCTAAAATAAGTGCATTGTCCATTTCTGCTAGGAGAGGCTTATGGACTCGCCAGTGGACAGGGGATGCAGATTCAAAAAGGCACATGGAAGTTTTGCCTTATAAGGGTGAGGAGTTATTTGGGGATGGTCTCTCGGACCTAGTTTCCACAGCAACTGCTGGGAAGTCAGCATTTTTACCCCATGTTTCCTCACAGCCTAAAAAGGTGCCGTTTTATCAGGTACAGTCCTTTCGGACTCAGAAAAACAGGCGTGGAAAAGGCGGGTCCTTTCTGTCCAGAGGCAGAGGTAGGGGAAAAAGGCTGCAACAAACAGTAGGTTCCCAGGAGCAAAAGTCCTCCCCCGCTTCTTCCGAGTCCGCCGCATGACGGTGGGGCTCCACAGGCGGAGCCAGGTACGGTGGGGGGCCGCCTCAAAAATTTCAGCGATCAGTGGGCTCGCCTCGCTCACAGGTGGATCCCTGGATCCTGCAAATAGTATCTCAAGGGTACAAACTGGAATTCGAGGCGTCTCCACCCCACCGGTTCCTAAAATCTGCCTTGCCGATTACTCCTTCAGACAGGGAGGCTGTGCTAGCGGCAATTCACAAGCTGTATTCCCAGCAGGTGATAATCAAGGTGCCCCTACTTCAACAAGGACGGGGTTACTATTCCACACTGTTTGTGGTACCGAAACCGGACGGTTCGGTGAGACCCATTTTAAATTTGAAATCCTTGAACACATACATAAAAAAATTCAAGTTCAAGATGGAATCGCTCAGGGCGGTTATTGCAAGCCTGGACGAGGGGGATTACATGGTATCCCTGGACATCAAGGATGCTTACCTGCATGTCCCCATTTACTATCCTCACCTGGAGTACCTCAGATTTGTGGTACAGGATTGCCATTACCAATTCCAGACGTTGCCGTTTGGACTCTCCACGGCACCGAGGGTGTTTACCAAGGTAATGGCGGAAATGATGATACTCCTTCGAAGAAAGGGAGTTTTAATTATCCCGTACTTGGACGATCTCCTAATAAAGGCGAGGTCCAAGGAGCAGTTGTTGGTGGGAGTAGCACTATCTCAGGAGGTGCTACACCAGCACGGTTGGATTCTGAATATTCCAAAATCACAGCTGGTTCCGACGACACGTCTACTGTTCCTGGGTATGATTCTGGATACAGTCCAGAAAAAAGTGTTTCTCCCGGAGGAGAAAGCCAAGGAGCTGTCATCTCTAGTCAGAGACCTCCTGAAACCAAAACAGGTATCTGTGCATCACTGCACGCGGGTCCTGGGAAAGATGGTGGCTTCTTACGAAGCAATTCCTTTCGGCAGGTTCCATGCCAGAATCTTTCAGTGGGACCTGTTGGACCAATGGTCCGGATCGCATCTTCAGATGCATCGCCTAATAAATATTTTGGAACTAAGGGCCATTTACAATGCCCTAAGTCAGGCAAAATCCCTGCTTTTTCTACACCAGCCGGTACTGATCCAGTCAGACAACATCACGGCAGTCGCCCATGCAAATCGACAGGGCGGCACAAGAAGCAGGATGGCAATGGCAGAAGCCACAAGGATTCTCCGATGGGCGGAAAATCACGTACTAGCACTGTCAGCAGTGTTCATTCCGGGAGTGGACAACTGGGAAGCAGACTTTCTCAGCAGGCACGACCTCCACCCGGGAGAGTGGGGACTTCATCCAGAAGTCTTCACGCTGATTGTAAATCGATGGGAACGGCCACAGGTGGACATGATGGCATCCCGCCTAAACAAACAACTAGAGAGATATTGCGCCAGGTCAAGGGACCCTCAGGCGATAGCTGTGGACGCTCTAGTGACACCGTGGGTGTACCAGTCAGTTTGTGTTCCCTCCTCTGCCTCTCATACCAAGGGTACTGAGAATAATAAGAAAACGAGGAGTAAGAACAATACTCGTGGTTCCGGATTGGCCAAGACGAGCGTGGTACCCGGAACTTCAAGAGATGATCTCAGAGGACCCATGGCCTCTGCCGCTCAGACAGGACCTGCTGCAGCAGGGGCCCTGTCTGTTCCAAGACTTACCGCGGCTGCGTTTGACGGCATGGCGGTTGAACGACGGATCCTGAAGGAAAAGGGCATTCCGGAGGAAGTCATTCCTACGCTGATTAAAGCCAGGAAAGATGTAACTGCAAAGCATTATCACCGCATATGGCGGAAATATGTTGCTTGGTGTGAGGCCAAAAAGGCCCCAACAGAGGAATTTCAACTAGGTCGATTTCTGCATTTCCTACAAGCAGGAGTGACTATGGGCCTGAAATTAGGCTCCATTAAGGTACAGATCTCGGCTCTGTCGATTTTCTTCCAGAAAGAACTAGCTTCACTACCTGAAGTTCAGACGTTTGTGAAAGGAGTGCTGCATATTCAGCCCCCGTTTGTGCCTCCAGTGGTACCTTGGGATCTCAACGTGGTGTTGAGTTTCTTAAAATCACATTGGTTTGAGCCACTTAAAACCGTGGATCTAAAATATCTCACGTGGAAAGTGGTCATGTTATTGGCCTTGGCTTCAGCCAGGCGTGTGTCAGAATTGGCAGCTTTGTCATGTAAAAGCCCTTATCTGATTTTCCATATGGATAGGGACGGAATTGAGGACTAGTCCCCAGTTTCTCCCTAAGGTGGTATCAGCTTTTCACCTGAACCAACCTATTGTGGGGCCTGCGGCTACTAGGGACTTGGAGGATTCCAAGTTACTGGACGTAGTCAGGGCCTTGAAAATTTATGTTTCCAGGACGGCTAGAGTCAGGAAAACTGACTCGCTATTTATCCTGATGCACCCAACAAACTGGGTGCTCCTGCTTCTAAGCAGACTATTGCTCGCTGGATTTGTAGCACAATTCAGCTGGCGCATTCTACGGCTGGACTGCCGCATCCTAAATCAGTAAAAGCCCATTCCACAAGGAAGGTGGGCTCATCTTGGGCGGCTGCCCGAGGGGTCTCGGCTTTACAACTTTGCCGAGCTGCTACTTGGTCAGGGGCTAACACGTTTGCAAAATTCTACAAATTTGATACCCTGGCTGAGGAGGACCTTGAGTTCTCTCATTCAGTGCTGCAGAGTCATCCGCACTCTCCCGCCCGTTTGGGAGCTTTGGTATAATCCCCATGGTCCTTTCGGAGTTCCCAGCATCCACTAGGACGTCAGAGAAAATAAGATTTTACTCACCGGTAAATCTATTTCTCGTAGTCCGTAGTGGATGCTGGGCGCCCATCCCAAGTGCGGATTGTCTGCAATACTTGTAAACTAAAGGGTTATTGTTGAGCCATCTGTTGAGAGGCTCAGTTGTTTTCATACTGTTAAACTGGGTATAGTATCACGAGTTATACGGTGTGATTGGTGTGGCTGGTATGAGTCTTACCCGGGATTCAAAATCCTTCCTTATTATGTCAGCTCGTCCGGGCACAGTGTCCTAACTGAGGCTTGGAGGAGGGTCATAGTGGGAGGAGCCAGTGCACACCAGGTGACCTAAAAGCTTTCTTTAGTTGTGCCCAGTCTCCTGCGGAGCCGCTATTCCCCATGGTCCTTTCGGAGTTCCCAGCATCCACTACGGACTACGAGAAATAGATTTACCGGTGAGTAAAATCTTATTTTTTCTCTCTCTGGTTTTGGTATTTAAACGCGGGTCTAGGACCTATAAGCACTAGGAGACCACCTGCAAACAAGAACACACATTCATGGTGAATGACCAAAGATACTACTTGTGTAAAGCAGAAAAGTCCACAGTACAGTATATTTAATCTGTATATATAGGAGAGCATATTAGAACTGGTGCGGGATTATTCAACTCCTTTGTCCACAAGGGTTTACATTTGCAATAAGTGTCATATATCATGAAACAGAATAGAAAAAAAAAAAATCAAAGTAAATTTTTCTTTTTTAATAAAACCCTCATTAAAAAGAGCATATTACAAACTACAACATACCTTTTGACTGGATAGGCATTTAGCCACTGAAGGAAGAAAACAAGCTTTAAAGTAAGGTCATTTTTGACTTGCAGCAACAATACTACGAAAAGAAGGCATGTTTCAGTGGCTGCTGTTATAAAACAACAAGAGCCAGAACCCTGTCTTTAGGTGTCTTTTGTTAATGCTGATTAACTTACAGGACAGAAAAGCTATACCTTTTACACTAAAACCTTAGCCGCTGCTGAATGTAATCCTTAACCTACATACTTTTTACCCCGTTAGTGTACACAGGCCCGTACCGTGTATGCACTTTGCGTACACACGCCGCAACGGACATACAAAGTACACACTTTGCGTACACACACACACAGACACGCTGTAAGCACAATGCAGCTACACGTGTGGCTGAAATACACCTTAAACCTTAGCAGGAATGGGACACGACACCAATTGTATTTAAATATGTTGGGGTCCGACCCACCAACAGTTATTTACTAACAGGGGGTTACAATAGTAATACAATTCACAGTAAGAGATACAGGCTACAATCAATGATACATATGTTTGTTCGCAAGCGCCACCCGGTCCTCTGTCAATCAAGATAGATGACTTTCAGAGAATGTGTGACCGGCCAGGCAGCTTGGCTTTTTATACATTTGTCCATTTCATGATACAATAGAAACTAATCTCTTCACCCATAGGTCAAAGGGCTGGTCATTTACAGTACAGGAGGGGTCATAGGTCGGTTTGAATAGGTGGGCGATGCCTGGTCCAGGTGCACTTGCAGATGTTATCCACTGGGTTCCCGCCGAATATCAAGAGTACAGTAAATACAGTGTAATATTAATCTGTTCCTGCGCATATCTATGCGCAGGAGCGTGCTATCTTCTGCAAACTGCTACTGGAATATTGCTCTTAATATACTGTACAGCTGGATACCAAACACCACCTCCTAACCTAATTCTGTCCCCTCATATCCTGTAAAGGTGAATTCCTTTGCTATTGTACCTTTCAAGTAAGTATAAGTCGCTGGTGTGGGGCATGTAGGCTATGTGTAAATCGTGCACTATGTGGATTAAATATGGAATGTGTCTTTGTGGCTTTTCCATGCGAATACAAATGCTACCGTAATTACTCATACCACGCGCTAATACGCACCACCGCGTGAGCGGTTATACGCAACTTGCGAGTATGTGCACGCACGGCAGAACTAGTACGCGCACGGAGGCCATCTGTGTGGAGTTTGTACTTGGTGCGTATGGCTGTAATATTTTTGACTTCGACACTTTGTACTACTTTTGATCTTGATTTCAGTCATTTTTATCTTGATTGCTAGAGACCAATATTGGTTTTGCAAATTTAACTGAAAGTTGTACCAAAAAAAAAAAGCCTGTCGTGGCAAGTCTGACAGCAGATTTAGGGCTAGATGCATCATCGCTTGGAAAATGATAAAAAGGAGAGTGAAAAAGTACCATCCAATCGGGTCCTAACTACCATGTCACAGGCTGTGTTTGAAAAAAGGCAGTTAGGAGCTGATTGGCTTGTACTTTTTCACTCTCCATTTCTCTAACGTCCTTGAGAATGCTGGGACTCCGTAAGGACCATGGGGAATAGACGGGCTCCGCAGGAGATAGGGCACTTTAAGAAAGCTTTGGATTCTGGGTGTGCACTGGCTCCTCCCTCTATGCCCCTCCTCCAGACCTCAGTTTACACTGTGCCCAGAGCAAGATGGGTGCACTGCAGAGAGCTCTCCAGAGTTCTCTGCCTAGAAGCATTTTTGTTTGGATTTTTTCTTTCTACCTTTTACTACTTTTTCACAGGGAGCACTGCTGGCAACAGGCTCCCTGCATCGTGGGACTGAGGAGAGAGGAGCAGACCTTCTTGTCAAAGATAGGCTCTGCTTCCTCGGCTACTGGACACCATTAGCTCCAGAGGGGGTGAACGCAGGTTCTTACTGGGCGTCCACCCCCTGAGCCGCGCCGCCGTTCTCCTCACAGAGCTAGAAGTACAGAAGACAGAAGCCTTCAGCTTCACTGAGGTAACGCACAGCACTGCAGCTGTGCGTCATTGCTCCCATGCACCTCACATACTCCGGTCACTGTAAGGGTGCAGGGCGTAGGGGGGGGGCGCCCTGGGCGGCACTATAAACCTCTGCATGGCATAAAGACTATATACATCTACAGGTGGGCTCTATACATGTATATAAAAGAGCCCCCGCCATATTTCACTAAGTTTGAGCGGGACAGAAGCCTGCCGCTGAGGGGGTGGGGCTTCTCCCTCAGCACTCACCAGCGCCATTTTCTCTCCACAGCACTGCTGAGAGGAAGCTCCCCGGACTATCCCCTGCTTACACACGGTGAAAGGGTGCTTAAAAGAGAGGGGGGGGCACATAATTGGCGGTTTACATATACAGCGCTGCTGGGGAGAAACAATTTGTGTTGGTCTCCAGGGTTATTGCGCTGGGGTGTGTGCTGGCATACTCTCTCTCTGTCTCTCCAAAGGGCCTTGACAGGGATACTGTCTTCAGAAAGGGGTTCCCTGTGTGTGTGTGAAGTGTGTCGGTACGCGTGTGTCGACATGTTTGACAAGGAAGGCTCACTTAATGTGGAGGGGGAGTGCTTGAATGTCAGGTCGGCAACGCCAACACCGGAATGGGTGGATATGCTGAATGTCTTGAATGCAAATGTCAATCTATTGCATAAATGATTAGACAAAGCAGACGCTAGGGATCAGTCAGGTAGCCAGTCCATGCCTGTCCCTGGGGCGCCAGGTCCTTCGGGGTCTCAGAAGCGCACCATATCCCAGATCGATGACACAGATACTGACTCTAGTGTCGACTATGAAGATGCAAAATTACAGCCGAGGGTGGCAAAAGGTATTCGGTACATGATTATTGCCATTAAAGAGGTTTTGCATATTACTGAGGAACCCCCTGTCCCTGACATGAGGGTACACATGTATAAAGGGAAAAAGCCTGAAGTCACTTTTCCATCCTCATTTGAATTAAGTGACTTGTGCGAAAAGGATTGGGAATCTCCGGATAGGAGACCACAAGTTCCCAAAAGGATTCTCATGGCGTATCCTTTTCCACAAACTGATAGGATACGCTGGGAATCTTCGCCAAAAGTTGACAAGGCGCTGACACGTTTGTCCAAAAAGGTGGCACTGCCTTCTCAGGATACGGCTTCCCTCAAGGAACCTGCTGATCGCAGGCAGGAAATTACCTTAAAGCACATTTACAATCATTCCGGTACTATTGCTCGGCCGGCTATGGCGTCGGCCTGGGTTTGTAGTGAGGTTGTATCATGGGCAGATTCCTTATCTACGGAAATTGACACCTTAGATAGGGACGCCATTCAAATGACCATAGAGCATATCAGAGATGCTGCCTTGTATATGAGGGATGCTCAGAAATATATTTGTTTATTAAGCTCCAGAATAAATGCTATGTCTATTTCTGCTAGGCGGCTCTTGTGGACCCGACAGTGGACGGGAGATGCCGATTCAAAGCGGCATATGGAGTCCTTGCCTTACAAGAGGGTGGAGTTGTTTGGAGACGGCCTCTCGGATCTTGTCGCTACGGCTGGTAAGTCAAATTTCTTACCTTATGTCCCCCCGCAACATACAAAAAAAGGCACCTCATTATCAAATGCAGTCCTTTCGTTCCAATAAAAACAAGAAGGTACGTGGATCATCCTTTGTTGCCAGAGGGAAAGGCAGGGGAAAAAAGCTGCACACAGCTAGTTCCCAAGAGCAGAAGTCCTCCCCCGCGTCTGAAAAGTCCACCGCATGACGCTGGGGCTTTCCGGGGGGAGGCAGATCTGGTGGGGGCTCGTCTTCGATTTTTCAGCCACGTCTGGGTTCACTCGCAGGTGGATCCCTGGGCATTAGAGATTGTTTCCCAGGGATACAGGCTGGAATTCGAAGACTTGCCTCCTCGCTGATTTTTCAAATCGGCTCTGCCGGCTACCCCATCAGAGAGGGAGCTAGTGTTGGCAGCAATCCAAAAATTGCATATTCAACAGGTGATTGTCACAGTTCCTCATCGCGAGCAAGGAGAGGGATATTACTCAACCCTGTTTGTGGTCCCGATACCGGACGGTACGGTCAGACCCATTTTAAACCTGAAATCTCTGAACCTGTACTTGAAGAGGTTCAAGTTCAAAATGGAATCACTCAGGGCGGTCATCGCCAGCCTGGAGGGGGAGGGGGGGATTGGATGCTTACCTTCATGTTCCGATATTCCCCCCCGCATCAGGCGTTCCTGAGATTTGCAGTGCAGGACTGTCACCAATTTCAGACGTTGCCGTTTGGGCTTTCCACGGCCCCGAGAATTTTCACCAAGGTAATGGCGGAAATGATGGTGCTCCTGCGCAGGCAGGGGGTCACAATTATCCCATACTTGGACGATCTCCTCATAAAGGCGAGATCTCAGGAGAGGTTGCTGGACAGCGTGTCTCTGTCCATGAAGACGTTGCAGTTACACGGCTGGATTCTCAATATACCGAAGTCCCAGCTAGTCCCTACAACGCGTCTGACCTTTTTGGGGCTGATTCTAGACACAGACCAGAAAAAGGTTTTTCTTCCGATCGAAAAGGTTCAGGAACTCATAGCCATGGTCAGGAACCTATTAAAACCAGAAAAGGTTTCAGTGCATCATTGCACGCGGGTCCTGGGGATAATGGTGGCTTCCTACGAGGCCATCCCTTTCGGCAAGTTCCATGTGAGGACCTTTCAATGGGACCTTTTGGACAAGGGGTCCGGGTCCCATTTACAAATGCATCAAAGGATCACACTGTCTCCCAGGACCAGGGTATCTCTCCTGTGGTGGCTGAACAGTGCTCACCTACTAGAAGGTCGCAGGTTCGGCATTCAGCACTGGGTCCTGGTGACCACGTACGCAAACCTCCGAGGCTGGGGAGCAGTGACACTGGGAAGAAATTTCCAAGGTCTCTGGTCAAGCCTAGAGTCTTGTCTCCACATCAACGTCCTGGAGTTGAGGGCCATATACAACGCCCTGCGTCAAGCGGAGGAGTTGCTTCAGAGAAAACCGGTTCTGATTCAGTCAGACAATGTCACGGCAGTGGCTCATATAAACCGCCAAGGCGGAACAAGGAGCAGAATGACCATGGCAGAAGCGACCAGGATTCTACGCTGGGCGGAAGGCCATGTAAGCGCGCTGTCAGCGGTGTTCATCCCGGGGGTGGACAACTGGGAGGCGGACTTCCTCAGCAGGCACGACCTGCATCCGGGAGAGTGGGGACTTCATCAAGAAGTCTTCGCACAGATCACGGATCGTTGGGGACTGCCTCAAATCGACATGATGGCATCCCGTCTCAACAAAAAGCTAAATCGGTATTGCGCCAGGTCAAGGGACCCTCAGGCGGTAGCGGTAGATGCTCTGGTGACACCTTGGGTGTTCAGATCGGTCTATGTGTTTCCTCCTCTTCCTCTCATACCCAAGGTGTTGAGAATAATACGAAGAAGCAGGGTCCGAACAATACTCATTGTTCCAGATTGGCCACGGAGGACTTGGTATCCGGAGCTGCAAGAGTTGCTCGCAAGGACCTGCTGCGGCAGGGGCCCTGTTTGTTCCCAAGACTTACCGCGGCTGCGTTTGACGGCATGGCGGTTGAACGCCGGATCCTAGCGGAAAAAGGGATTCCGGAGGAGTCATTCCTACCCTGATCAAGGCTAGGAAAGACGTGACGTTAAAACATTAACACCGTATATGGCGGAAATATGTTTCTTGGTGTGAGGCCAGAGCTGCTCCTACGGAGGAGTTCCATTTGGGCCGTCTACTCCTTCCTTCAAACAGGAGTGACTTTGGGCCTAAAATTAGGGTCCATAAAGGTCCAGATTTCGGCCTTATCCATTTTCTTTCAAAGAGAATTGGCCTCTATTCCTGAAGTACAGACCTTTGTGAAGGGAGTGCTGCATATTCAGCCTCCTTTTGTGCCTCCGTTGACGCCTTGGGATCTTAACGTGGTGTTACGGTTCCTCAAGTCACCTTGGTTTGAACCACTCAAAACTGTGGAGTTGAAATACCTCACGTGGAAAGTGGTCATGTTGTTGGTGTTCGCTTCGGCAAGACGTGTTTCGGAATTGGCGGCTTTATCACATAAAAGCCCATACTTTGTTTTTCACGTGGATAGGGCAGAGTTGAGGACTCACCCTCACTTTCTGCCAAAAGTGGTCTCCTCTTTTCATGTGAACCAACCTATTGTCGTGCCTGTGGCTACACGGAACTTGGAGGATTCCGAGTCCCTGGATGTAGTCAGGGCTTTGAAGATTTATGTGACCAGAACGGCTAGAATCAGGAAGACTGAAGCTTTGTTCGTTCTGTATGCGGCCAACAAGGTTGGCGCTCCTGCTTCAAAGCAGACTTTTGCTCGCTGGATCTGTAACACGATTCAGCAGGCGCATTCTACGGCAGGATTGCCGTTACCGAAATCGGTTAAGGCCCACTCCACTAGCAAAGTGGGCTCTTCTTGGGCGGCTGCCCGAGGGGTCTCGGCATTACAGTTGTGCCGAGCAGCTACTTGGTCGGGGACAAACCTTTGCAAAGTTCTATAAGTTTGATACCCTGGCTGAGGAGGACCTCCTGTTTGCTCAATCGGTGCTGCAGAGTCATCCGCACTCTCCCGCCCGTTTGGGAGCTTTGGTATAATCCCTATGGTCCTTACGGAGTCCCAGCATCCTTAAGGACGTTAGAGAAAATAAGCTTTTACTTACCGCTAAATCTATTTCTCGTAGTCCGTAGAGGATGCTGGGCGCCCGTCCCAAGTGCGGACTTCTTCTGCAAGACTTGTATATAGTTATTGCTTACATAAGGGTTATGTTATAGTTTTCGGTGGTACCGTGGCTATGTTGTTGTTCATACTGTTAACTGGGTAAGTTTATCACAAGTTATACGGTGTGATTGGTGTGGCTGGTATGAATCTCGCCCTTAGATTTACAAAAATCCTTACTCGTACTGTCCATCTCCTCTGGGCACAGTTTCCCTAACTGAGGTCTGGAGGAGGGGCATAGAGGGAGGAGCCAGTGCACACCCAGAGTCCAAAGCTTTCTTAAAGTGCCCTATCTCCTGCGGAGCCCTTCTATTCCCCATGGTCCTTACGGAGTCCCAGCATCCTCTACGAACTACGAGAAATAGATTTACCGGTAAGTAAAATCTTATTTTTATCACTTTCCTAGCGATGATGCATCTGGCACTTAAATTTTTTGTTGCAATATAAAAAATTCTAATATTGTGTTGGTCCATGGTGGCTGTGCCACTACCATTTCTTATAGAACCGGTAACCCCATCGCCTAGCACCCATGGAGTGGCTCTGTATTGAATTGTCAGATAGTCCAATGGCGCGTGGATCCAATTGACCTGGATTTCATGCACTTTTACGTTTATTAAATCCTAGATTACATTTTTCTTTTACGTCCTCCTACCAGACTCAGTTTAGAAAATGTGCCGGTCACGCTTATGGAAGCTCCTGAAGAGTTTTCTGCATTTATTTTAAATGCATTGTACACAGCTGCTGGGGTGGCCCAGAGACCCACTATTGCATGTTCGTGGATCACAAAAGCCATTGCTAAATGGTCAGGTAACCTAATTGAGGGGTTAGATTCCTTGTCTAGGGGGGATGTTGTTTTACTCCTGCAGCATATACAGGACTTTGCAAACTTTATGGTGGAAGCCATAAAAGAGATAGGCTTGCTTAATGCATGCACCACCGGTATGGCAGTGTCAGCACGCAGTGGCTTATGGTTATGCCAGTGGACTGCTGATGCCGACTCCAGGAAAGGCGTGGAAGGCCTTCCATTCACAGGAGAGGCCTTGTTTGGAGATGAACTAGACAAATGGATCTCCAAAGCTACTCCGGACACTGTGGCGTTGTCAGCGGTCTTCATTCCGCGAGTAGACAACTGGGACGCAGACTTCCTCCGCAGACACGACCTGCACCCGGGAGAGTTGGGCCTTCACCCGGAAGTGTTCAGGTGCTTGACACGTCGATGGGAATATTCACAAATCAACATGATGACCTCTCGTCTCAACAAGAAGCTCAAGCGGTATTGTTCCAGGTCGAGAGACCTACAGGTGGTGGCGGTAGACGCCCTGATGACTCCGTGGATCTATCGGATGCTGTACGTGTTTCCTCCACTTCCTCTGATCCCAAGAATTCTAAAACGAATAAAAAGGGAAAAGGTTCAAGCAATACTCATTGCCCCGGACTGACCAAGGAGGGCCTGGTACGTGGACCTTCTGGAGATGCTCCTCGATGATCCGTTGCCTCTTCGCGATGATCTTCTGCAACAGGGCCCGTTTGTCTATCTGGACTTACCGCGGCTATGTTTGACGGCATGGAAAGTGAACTGCTGATTCAAGCCAGAAAAGGGATCCCTAACAAAGTTATCCCGACTATGATCCAAGCAAGGAAGGGGGTAACGTCTAAACATTACCACCGTATTTGGAAGAATTACGTCTCTTGGTGTGAGAGCAGAAATTATTCTGCGGTGGAATTTCATCTGGGACATTTCCTGCTTTTTCTGCAGGCAGGTGTGGATGTGGGCCTACGTCTGGGCTTCATAAAAGTCCAGATTTCAGCCTTGTCCATTTTCTTTCAAAAACAATTGGCTTTTCTCTCCGAGGTCCAGACGTTCTTGAAAGGGATCTCAATTTGGTGCTGCATTTCTTCCAATCGTACTGGTTTGAACTGTTATAGGAGGTGGACGTAAAATATCTTACGTGGAAGACCGTGGCACTGTTGGCCTTGGCTTCAACAAGACATGTGTCTGAGCTGGGGGCTTTGTCTCACAAAAACCCTATTTAATTTTCCATGAGGGCAGAGCTGAACTCAGAACTTGTCAGCAATTTCTTCCTAAAGTGGTGTCTTCGTTTACATCAACCAACCTATTGTGGTTCCGGTTATCACAGACACCTCTGCTACTTCAAAGTCTTTGGATGTTGTGAGGGCTTTGAAGGTATACGTAAAGAGGACAGCTCGTCACAGGAAATCCGATTCGCTGTTCGTTCTCTGTGATCCCAATAAAATTGGGTGTCCTGCTTTAAAGCAGACAATTGCACGCTGGATCAGGCTCACTATCCATCATGCTTATTCCACTGCAGGTTTGCCGGTACCAAAATCTGTACAGGCCCACTCTGCTAGGTCGGTGGGCTCTTCCTGGGCGGCTGACTGGGGTGTCTCGGCTTTACAGCTCTGCCGAGCGGCTACTTGGTCTGGTTCGAACACGTTTGCTAAATTTTACAAGTTCGATCCTTTGACCAAACTGAAGGTCCTCAGAGGCCAATCAGTTCTGATGGAACCTCCGCACACTCCCACCTGGTTTGGGAGCTTTGGTACACCCTCATGGTACTAAATGGAACCCCAGTATCCTCTAGGACGTAAGAGAAAATAGGATTTTAAGTACCTACTGGTAAATCCTTTTCTCATAGTCCGTAGAGGATACTGGCCGCCCACCCGGTGCTTCGTTCTTCCTGCACTGTTATTTGGTTAAGTATTCTGGTTTGTTCAGCTGTTGATGTTCATGTTTCAAGTTTGGTTAGCACGGTTTTCCTATTCTGTGTGCTGGTTCGTAATCTCACCTCTTTCTTTCTTTCTTTCTTTCTTTCTTTCTTTCTTTCTTTCTCTCTCTCTCTCTCTCTCTCTCTCTCTCTCTCTCTCTCTCTCTCTCTCTCTCTCTCTCTCTCTCTCTCTCTCTCTCTCTCTCTCTCTCTCTCTCTCTCTCTCTCTCTCTCTCTCCTCGGCCACAGTTTCCTAGACGGTCTGGTGGGCGGGGCATAGAGGGACGAGCCAACGCACAGTATCAAATTCTTAAAGTGCCCATGGCTCCTAGTGGACCAGTCTATTCCCCATGGTACTAAATGGATTCCCAGTATCCCCTAGGGCGTAAGAGAAATATATTTCTCTAACGTCCTAAGTGGATGCTGGGGACTCCGTAAGGACCATGGGGAATAGCGGCTCCGCAGGAGACTGTGCCCAGTCTCCTGCGGAGCCGCTGTTCCCCATGGTCCTTACGGAGTCCCCAGCATCCACTACGGACTACGAGAAATAGAATTATCGGTAAGTAAATTCTTATTTTCTCTGACGTCCTAGTGGATGCTGGGGACTCCGTAAGGACCATGGGGAACAGCGGCTCCGCAGGAGACTGGGCCCAGTCTCCTGCGGAGCCGCTATTCCCCATGGTCCTTACGGAGTCCCCAGCATCCACTACGGACTACGAGAAATAGAATTATCGGTAAGTAAATTCTTATTTCTGCAGTGGGGTACACTGGGTTCCACAGGGAATAACATCGGGGTGTAGAGTAGGATTTTGATCCGAGGCACCAACAGGCTAAAGCTTTGACTATTCCCAAGACGCTCAGTGCCGCCTCCTCTATAACCCCGCCTCCGTGCACAGGAGCTCAGTTTGTAAGTTGGTGCCTGCAGTGCAGGCAGCTAACAGGTAGGGCTGCTCCAGCAGACCTGAAAAAGCTTTTCAAAAGTGAAGATAGCGCCTCTGCTGCAGCCCTCGAAGTCTTCTATCAGTGCTAGATGTTATTCTGACAACTTCTGCTGCTGCTCCCTCACCTCCCCCCAGTGGCGCTGTATACTACCGTGTTCTTGGTTGCCGGGTACTTACAGCGGAGGGTCCGGTTCTCTACGTCAGGCACACACACCGGCCGCAGCTCTCCGGGATCGCGTGGCCGCACTCAGGGAGGAGGTAAGAGGGTCCCCCAGGCGTGACCCGCTTGAAATCGCGATCCGGTGTGACCGTTAGGAGGCGAGCTGCACGCGCTGGCACTGTTGCAGTACAGGGACCCCACTAGACCACCAGGGCAGTGGCACAGGTTGGTTTTACTAAAAACCGTTTGCATATGGCCCACAGTACCTGGTGGTGAAGACCAGCAAGGGGATAAGGCTCTGACCTGTAGCCCTTCCCCCAGCCCCAGGGCGCCATCCCTCCCTGGAGCGCTTCTCTCTCTCTCTCTCTCTCTCTCTCTCTCTCTCTCTCTCTCTCTCTCTCTCTCTCTCTCTCTCTCTCTCTCTCTCTCTCTCTCTCTCTCTCTCTCTCTCTCTCTCTCTCCCCCCCCCCCCCCCCCCTGTTTGCGCGCCATTTTCATATGCTGAGCTGATCCTGGGACTCTTTGGGTAAAGCCGCCTGCATATCGGCGCTGTGCATTTTACAGAGGACACTTGAGTATTCTACATGTCTGACAGTGTTAGTTAAGAAAAGGTGCATTGATTCAGGGCTATGTAGTACAAGTACCCTGTGATATACATCCAGTCTTTACTGTGCATTGATATATCTATTGATCTGTATAGCTTTACTTAGTATTGCTAGTCCAGTGCAGTTTCATTGCTTGTCATAATTTCTGCATTGTACATGTTACTGTGTGTGTGTGTGCATATAGCGGCTGCGTGATTTCTGTTCCGTGTATCTCACTCAGATTGCTATCCCTATATTCTGTACCCTGAGGGGGGTTACGTGCGTCAGGGTTATTATTTGATATAGGTGTTTCACAGGATATACTTATTGTGTATTTTTCTCTGTGAGTTTCAGTCACTATATACCTCTTGAATCCTCTGCTGTGCTTTCACACTGCACAGGGGGTTCTTGGTCCGGTATTATTCTGTGTTGCCTGTGTTTAACGCTTTCAGATATGTAATCTTCAAGGGGCGATGGTGGTGCGGCTGATCCCACAATGCGTGGTGGTGACGCTGCAGACATATGTAGAGGAAAACATAGCAGCGGAGGGTTCAGGTTGTGGGGGTTCCCTACCCCCCAGTAGGTCCGTGGCAACGGGGGTTCATAATGACCCACCTTGGGCTACTTTCTCCACTCTACTAAATATGCTGGTATCTACACTTACGCCTCCTGTGGGACCTCACGTGCACATACAGCCACATATTGGCATGGGCAGATCTCCTGTCCACTCAGTTACAGCAACTGAATCATTTACTGAACAAACAATAACCTAACCCTCGACCGCCTAAGACCAAGGGGTCCTCTAAGCGGGCCATTAGTTCCTCACAATCCACCCATGTTCCAGACACTTCGTCTGATGAAGATGGCTTATATACTGACCCCTCAGACACTGATCCATATGCTTCTGATGGGGAATCTGTTTCGCAGGTGGATGGTCCTGACCTATTGGAGGCTATCAGGCTGATTCTTCAAATTGGTGATGACCCAGAACCTGTTCTTACCTCTAAGAAACCAGATAGATTTAAACATCAGAAAGTTATTAAACATGTTTTACCTCATTCTGACCACTTAGTTGACATATTTCAGGAATCCTGGGAAAATCCAGGAAAGAAATTCACACGTCGCAATCGCTATCCCCTTGCTGCGGAGCTAAGTAAGCATTAGGAAACACCACCGACAGTGGATTCACAAGTGGCGCGGCTGGTGGTGTTCTCTGCTCTGCCTGGAACGGTCACCTCTCTGAAAGAAACGACTGATAAGCGCGTGGAGGGTTGCTTAAAAGCCATTTAACTACCAGCTTAATTTGCAAAACCAATATTGGTCGGTAACAATCCAGATGAAAGTTTCTGAAATCGCCACCAAACGCTTTACAAAGTCTCCTAAATACAGGGTTCTAGTTCATGTTGCTTTATAGCAGCTATTGAAAAATGCCTTCTTTTCATATTTATTATTATTATTATTATTTCTCATACGTCCTAGAGGATGATGGGGATGCTTCAAGAACCATGGGGTATAGACTGGATCAGCAGGAAACATGGGCACTTTAAGACTTTAAAAGGGGTGTGAACTGACTCCTCCCTCTATGCCCCTCCTCCAGACCCCAGTTACATTCTGTGCCCAGTGAGACTGGATGCACACTGATGAGCTCTCCAGAGTTTCTCAGAAAAAATACTTTTTGTTAGGTTTATTATTTTCAGGGAGACCTGCTGGCAACAGGCTCCCTGCATCGTGGGACTGAGGGGAGAGAAGCAGTCCTACTTCTGTGAGTTTCAGGGATCTGCTTCTTAGGCTACTGGACACCATTAGCTCCAGAGGGTCTGATCGCTAGGTACGCCTAGATGCTCGTTCCCGGAGCCGCGCCGTCACCCCCCCTTACAGAGCCAGAAGTCAGAAGCCGGGTGAGTAGAAGAAGAACAGAAGACGTCAGTGACGGCAGAAGATTTCAGTGATGCCTTTTGAGGTACCGCGCAGCGGCCACGTTGCGCGCCATGCGCCCTAGGCAGCATAAAACCTCAATAGCAACTGGCATAAGAGTATACAGTGCCTGGGCACTAAATACAGACCCCCGCCAGTATAAATATATAAAAATTAGAGGGACTGAAGCGCGCCATGAAGGGGGCGCGGCTTAGCCCTCACAGCTCTGACCAGCGCCATTTTCTCTTCACAGCTGCAGAGATGCTGAGCCTGGCCTCCCACACTGCTGTACAAGTAACAGGGTGCAAAACGGGGGGGGGGGGGGCACAGTTGAATTGGTGCTATTTTATTGAATTTAAAAGCGCTAACAGGTCTGGGCAGTATATTACACACTTCAGAACCGGGATAGGCGCTGGGTTGTGAGCTAACAGAACTCCCTCTGTGTTTCTCTAACAGGCTTTGCTGTGGGTCTGTCCCCTATAGTCCCAGTGTGTTGTGGGTGTCTGTACGCGTGTGTCGACATGTCTGAGGCTGAGTGCTCTTCCCAGGAGGAGGCTGGAGTGGAGACAGAAAAGGCTGTGGGAGTGACCGTGTCGGCACGGCTGATTGGGTAAATGTTTTGAGTGTTTTGAATGCAAATGTGGCTCGGTTGACTAAGAGATTAGATAAATCTGAGTCTAAGAACCAGACATTGAGAAAATCCATGGAGGGTGCATTGTCGCAATCTCGGACCCCTTCGGGGTCACAGAAACGTGCATTTACCCAGATAGCAGATACAGATACCGACACTGACTCTGATTCCAGTGTCGACTATAGTGATGCCAGATTGAATCCTAAACTGGATAAGAGCATTCAGTACATGATTGTGGCGATAAAAGACGTATTACATATCACGGAACAAGGGTCTGTATGTATAATTGAAAGAAACCTGAGGTAACGTTTCCTCCCTCTCATGAACTGAACGCTCTTTTTGAAAAAGCTTGGGAAAATCCTGACAAGAAGGTACAGATTCCCAAGAGAATTCTGGTGGCCTATCCGTTCCCCTCTGGGGACAGGGAAAAGTGGGAGTCAACCCCCACGGTGGACAAAGCTCTATTGCGGCTGTCCAAAAAGGTACTGCTTTCGTCTCCTGACACGGCAGCCCTAAAGGATCCTGCGGATCGTAAGCAGGAAAATACACTAAAATCCATTTATGTCAAAACAGGTACGCTGCTCAGGCCTGCCGTTGCATCGGCATGGGTGGGTAGCGCTATTGAAAAGTGGGCAGATAACTTGTCATCTGATATATGGGGTCATTCCGAGTTGCTCGCTAGCTGCTTTTAGCAGCATTGCAAACGCTAGGCCGCCGCCCTCTGGGAGTGTATCTTAGCTTATATATTGGTAGATGCTCAATTAGCTTAGTGATATCATTCAGGTGCTCGAAAGGGAGGGGTATTTCTAAGCAAGAAAAAGGCATTTGTTTCCCCCAGCACCCTGAATGATAACCGTAACCAGATATAAATTCCACATAATAGAATTCAGAGATCTTCGTTACACATATTTGCGCAAATGTGTGAATAAGCCCCAAAGCCGCATCAAGGCATCTCTGTATATTTGGGGTCCCTAGCGCTATATCTAGGTGCAGGGTGTGGCACCCCAAAGCACCAGCTTAAGCCAGAAAGCCCAGCGTAGCATACCAGTGAAAAAACTATACCCCAAATATACAGAGAAATATACAGAGACGCCTTGATGCGGCTTTGGGGCTTATTCACACATTTGCGCAAATATATGTAACGAAGATCTCTGAATTCTATTATGTGGAATTTATATCTGGTTACGATTATCATTCAGGGTGCTGGGGGAAACAAATGCCTTTTTTTCTTGCTTAGAAATACCCCTCCCTTTCGAGCACCTGAATGATATCACTAAGCTAATTGAGCATCTACCAATATATATGTTTGTTGTGAGAGGCAGAGAGGTTACTGCATTAGGAGGAGGTGCAGGCCCTGACATGCCACATGGAGCATTATGGGGTTGCTCCAAGGTAGGTAGCTCTTAGCTTAGACATATTGTAGTAAGGAGCCATTATCATGTGGCTCCTTGCTGGTTAATCTTAGACCCAGATTGAGGTAATGGAGGTGTGGTGCCTCTGGACTGGCTGAGCTGGATGGCCTTAGTGTGGCATACCTTTACATTCTACGAACACTTTTCACTTATTAATTTTTTAACACTATTTCTCTATTTTAATTGCATTTCATTTTTGTATCACTTTCTATATAGCTTCGGCTTCCTAAATACTAATTTATTAACACTATAGTATTTTCACTGGTATGCTTCGCTGGGCTTTCTGGCTTATGCTGGTGTTTTGGGGTGCCACACCCTGCACCTAGATATAGCGCTAGGGACCCCAAATATACAGAGACGCCTTGATGCAGCTTTGGGGCTTATTCACACATTTGCGCAAATATGTGTAACGAAGTTCTCTGAATTCTATTATTATGTGGAATTTATATCAGGTTACGGTTATCATTCAGGGTGCTGGGGGAAACAAATGCCTTTTTTTCTTGCTCAGTGTATCTTAGCTTAGCAGAATAGCGAACGAAAGATTAGCAGAATTGCTACTAAATATTTTCTTGCAGTTTCTGAGTAGCTCCAGACCTACTCCTAGATTGCAATCAGCTCAGTCCGTTTAGTTCTTGGTTTGACGTCACAAACACGCCCTGCGTTCGGCCAGACACTCCCGCGTTTTTCCCTGACACGCCTGCGTTTTTTAGCACACTCCCGGAAAACACTCAGTTACCACCCAGAAACGCCCCTTTCCTATCAATCATTCACCGATCAGCAGTGCAACTGAAAATCGCCGCTCGAACACCAGCAAATCTACTAAGTTTTGTGTTAAATAACTTAGCGCATGCGCTCTGCGTACCATGCGCAGTTAGCAACACATTGCAGCATAGCGAAAGTCGGCAACGAGCGAACTACTCTGAATGACCCCCATATATTCCCTGGACAGGGATAGTGTGCTTTTGACTCTGGGTCATATCAGGGACGCTGCAGCCTATTTAAAAGAAGCTGCGAGGGATTTTGGCCTTTTGGGATCAAGGGCCAATGCCATGGCAGTCTTGGCTAGGAGGGCATTGTGGATTCATCAATGGAATGCTGATGCTGACTCTAAGAAGACTATGGAGTCTCTACCGATTAACGGTAGTGTCTTGTTTGGTGACGGCCTCGCTGACCTGGTATCTACGGCTACCGCGGGTAAGTCATCATTTTTACCTTATGTTCCTGCACAACAAAAGAAAACACTCCACTATCAGATGCTGTCCTTTCGGCCCAATAAATACAAAAAAGGTCGAGGGTCCTCCTTCCTTGCTATGAGAGGAAGGGGAAAAGGGTCACAGGCTGTGGCGAGTTCCCAAGAACAGAAGTCTTCCCCGGCTTCTACCAAATCCACCGCATGATGCTGGGGATCCTCTGCGGGAGTCTGCACCGGTGGGGGCATGTCTCCAACTCTTCAGTCAGGTCTGGGTTAACTCTGCCCTGGATCCTTGGATATTAGAAATAGTAGCCCAAGGGTACAAATTGGAGTTTCAAGACGTGCCCCCTCACCGATTTTTCAAATCTGCCTTGCCATCTTCTCTTCCAGAAAGGGAGGTAGTATGCGCTGCAATACTAAAGCTGTGTCAAAATCAAGTCATTGTCACGGTACCCCCGTCACAACAGGGGGAAGGCTTTTATTCGAGCCTGTTCGTGGTCCCGAAGCCAGATGGCTCAGTCGGACCGATTCTGAACCTAAAATCCCTCAACTTCTATCTAAAAAAATAAATAAATTAAAATTCAAGATGGAATCTCTCCGAGCAGTGATCTCCAGTCTGGAGGAGGGGGATTTTATGGTGTCGGTCGACATAAAGGATGCCTACTTACACGTCCCCATATATCCTCCACATCAGGCTTACCTGAGGTTTGCTGTTCAGGATTGTCATTACCAATTTCAGACGTTGCCGTTTGGTCTGTCCACGGCTCCGAGGATTTTCACCAAGGTTATGGCGGAAATGATGGTTCTCCTGCGCAAGCAGGGAATCACAATTATCCCGTACTTGGACGATCTCCTGATAAAGGCGAGATCCAAGGAGCAATTACTGAAAAACGTTGCACTCTCACTGACTATTCTGCAAAAACATGGTTGGCTCCTAAACTTGACAAAATCACAGTTGGTTCCGACAACGCGGCTGTCGTTCCTGGGTATGATTCTGGATACAGAGTTAGAGGTTTTTCTTCCAGAAGAAAAAGCTCTGGAAATACAGAACATGGTGAAACAGGTTCTAAAACCAACAAGAGTGTCGATTCTTCAATGCACTTGATTGCTGGGGAAGTTGGTGGCGGCCTACGAGGCCATTCAGTTCCATGCCAGAGTGTTTCAGTGGGACCTGTTGGACAAGTGGTCTGGGTCTCACCTGGACATGCACCGGAAAATAATCCTATCTTCCAGGACCAGAATCTCTCTCCTGTGGTGGCTGCACATTTCTCACCTCCTGGAGGGACGCAGGTTCGGGATTCAGAATTGGATCCTGGTGACCACAGATGCAAGTCTCCGAGGCTGGGGAGCAGTCACACAGGGGAGAAATTTTCAGGGAAAATGGTCAAGCCAGGAAGCTTGTCTGCACATAAACATTCTGGAATTAAGGGCCATTTACAACGGCCTTCTGCAAGCGGACATCTTCTTCGTGGTCTGCCAGTCTTGATTCAGTCAGACAACATAACAGCAGTGGCGTACATAAACCGCCAGGGCGGAACAAAGAGCGGCGATGGCGGAGGCCACAAGTTCTTCTCTGGGCGGAGAGACATGCAAGCGCTCTGTCAGCAGTCTTCATTCCAGGAGTGGACAACTGGGAAGCAGACTTCCTCAGCAGACACGATTTCCATCCAGGAGAGTGGGGTCTACATCAAGAGGTCTTTGCAGAAGTGACAAGTCGTTGGGGAATTTCTCAAATAGACAGGATGGCGTCTCGTCTCAACAAGAAGCTTCCGAGATAGTGTTCCAGGTCGAGGGACCCTCAAGCAATAGCGGTGGATGCCCTAGTGACACCGTGGGTGTTTCCGTCGGTCTTTATGTTCCCTCCACTTCCACTCATTCCAAAGGTGATAAAGATCATAAGAAGAACAAGGGTTCAGACAATACTCATTGTTCCAGACTGGCCAAAGAGGGCCTGGTATCCAGATCTTCAGGAGTTGCTCATAGAAGATTCCTGGTCTACGGGAGGACCTGTTACAACAAGGACCGTGCGTGTATCAAGACTTACCGCGGCTGCGTTTGACGGCATGGCGGTTGAACGCCAAATCCTAGCCCGAAAGGGTATTCCCAGTGAAGTCATTCCCACACTACTTCAGGTTAGAAAAGAAGTAACTGCAAAGCATTACCACCGTATTTGGAGGAAATATGTGTCTTGGTGTGAATCCAAGAAGGCTCCTATGGAGGATTTTCAGCTGGGGCGTTTGCTCCATTTTTTGCAAGCAGGTGTGGATGCGGGCCTAAAGTTAGGCTTCATTAAAGTACAAATTTCGGCCTTATCAATCTTCTTTCAGAAAGAATTGGCCTCCCTTCCAGAAGTACAGACCTTCGTGAAAGGCGTGCTGCACATCCAACCTCCATTTGTGGCACCGTGGGATCTTGAAGTGGTGTTAGTTTCTTATGTCTCACTAGTTTGAACCTTTGCGAAAGGTTGAGTTAAAGTTTCTCACTTGGAAAGTGGTCATGCTTTTGGCTTTGGCGTCTGCCAGACGAGTGTCAGAATTGGCGGCTTTGTCTCACAAGAGCCCATATTTGATTTTTCACGTGAATAGAGCGGAATTGAGGACTCATCAACAATTTCTGCCAAAAGTGGTTTAATCGTTTCACGTAAACCAGCCTATTGTGGTGCCAGTGGCTACTGACGCCTTGGAGCAGTCGAAGTCTCTCGATGTGGTCAGAGCTTTGAAAATCTAGGTCGCCAGAACGGCTCAGATTAGGAAAACAGAGGCTCTGTTTGTCCTGTGGGCTCCCAACAAGATTGGGGCTCCTGCTTCCAAGCAGACTATTGCACGCTGGATCTGTAATACGATTCAGCAGGCTCATTCTACGTCAGGATTGCCGTTACCGAAATCGGTGAAAGACCATTCTACCAGAAAGGTGGGCTCATCCTGGACGGCTGCCCGAGGGGTCTCGGCATTACAGTTTTGCTGAGCTGCTACTTGGTCGGGATCAAACACCTTTGCGAAGTTTTACAAGTTTGATACCCTGGCTGAGGAGGACCTCTTGTTTGGTCAATCGGTGCTGCAGAGTCATGTGTACTCTCCCGCCCGTTCTAGAGCTTTGGTATAAACCCCATGGTTCTTGAAGCATCCCCAGCATCCTCTAGGACGTATGAGAAAATAGGATTTTAATACCTACCGGTAAATCCTTTTTCTCTTAGTCCGTAGAGGATGCTGGGCGCCCGTCCCAGTGCGGGCTGTATCTGCAGTTTGGTTATGGTTACACTCATGTTGAGTTAAGTTCAGTCGGTCTGTGGCTGATGTTGGTCATGCCGTTGAATGCCATGTTGTACGGCGTGTTTGAGGTGTGAGCTGGTATGTATCTCACCTTAGTTTTAAAGATTAAATAAATCCTTTTCCTGGAAATGTCCGTCTCCCTGGGCACAGTTCCTATAACTAACTGGAGTCTGGAGGAGGGGCATAGAGAGAGGAGCCAGTTCACACACTTTTAAAATCTTAAAGTGCCCATGTCTCCTGCGGATCCCGTCTATACCCCATGGTTCTTGAAGCATCCTCTACGGACTAAGAGAAAAGGATTTACAGGTAGGTATTAAAATATTATTAATTATTATTATTATTATTATTATTTCCCCAACCAAAAATTACCATACTGTAAAGTTTGTTTTTTTCTTTTCAGTGGCAAAATGCCTATCTAGATAAAAGGTATGTTGTAGTTTGAAATGGTTTTTTTTTTTTTTTTTTTTTTTTTAATGAAGGTTATATGAAAAAATTGATTATGATTTTCTTTGCTACTGGACTTCAAAATTAAGGAAGAATTAATTGCGAGAAAATCTTTTGATTCTTTTCCGCATATGATACCCCTGAAGAAGTTGCCAAAGACTAAATGCGTCCGGTTAAATGTGTCTGTTAAATTAAATTACATGACAACTGCCCAAATTGGTTTTATATTGGCACCGAAGGGTGTTTAGAATGGCCATAAGGAATAGTTATATGTACAGTATTTGTAAATTGCTTTATTTATGGATACTAAATTGATTTTAAGGATATACTCTGTGTGTGTGTGTGTGTGTGTGTGTGTGTGTGTGTGTGTGTGTGTGTGTGTGTGTATGTATGTATGTATGTATGTATGTATGTATATATAATTATTATCCTTTATATGGCGCCACAAGGGTTCCGCAGCGCCCAATTACAGAGTACATAAACACATAATCAAACAGGAAAACAGCGACTTACAGTTGATGACAGTATAGGACAAGTACAGGGTAAATAAACATAGTTACATCAGCAGATGACACTGGAATAAGTATCAGGTGGCAGAAGACTGCTGGATTTGGTGCGGTTGAAGATTATTAAAGTAAGAAAGGATAAGCACATGAGGGAAGAGGGCCCTGCTCGTGAGAGCTTACATTTTAAATGGGAGGGGTAGACAGACAGGGGTGACACAGATGGGGTACATAGAGAGCGTAGAACAGAGGGTTAGGATGAGATTTGTCTGGGTTTGGTGAAGAAGTTGGTCTTGAGAGCCCGTCTGAAGTTTTGTAGAGAGGTGGAGAGTCTGAGGGGGAGAGGTAGGGAATTCCAGAGAAGTGGTGCAGCACGTGAAAAATCTTGGAGGTAGGAGTGGGAGGAAGTAATCCGTAGGCAGGAGAGTCGGCGTACATTAGCAGAGCGAAGAGGACGGGTGGGGGGGGGGGGGGGGGATGTAGAATTTCCTGAACTACAAAAATGGTCCTATCACTTTTTACCGTATCTGCTACAGGTGCTCCTCGGGTAATGCCTAGACATCTCAAATTTACAGCTCTATAGATTTACAAAATTTTTAACACCTTTACATTTAGAACTGTGAAATCAGAAACTCCCGTGGGAAGAACAGCAACAAATTATTGGGTGTACTCAAAAACAAGTTTTCAGGAATCCTCATCATAATCTCACATATAAGGTAGTCACCTTAATTCAAAAAAACAATAGTGAGAACTTTGTTCCACAGGATAGTAATAGAGCGCTCCCCAAAAATAACCATTTGTATATGTGTATGTACATATAATGCGTGTGGTATGTAAGGTAACCATGTCTAGGTCGACCACGGTTGACAGTAAGTAGGTCGACATGGTTTCTAGGTTGACAGGGACTCTAGGTGGATATGACAGAAGGTTGACATGATTTTTTTTTTTTTGTTTTTGTTTCCACTTCTTCTTTTTTTGTGTCGTTTTCTCCGTACAGTGACCGGGAACCCCACCTAGTGCACAGTGTCCCCCTCTCTTCGCTCGCCATTCTTCAGGTTACCGTTCCCAATTGTAGTCCACGTGGATTGTAAAGTATGAAAAAGTAAAAAAAAGAAATGAAGGAAAAAAAAAGTGAAACTCATGACTACCTACTTACTGTCGACCTAGACATTGTCGACCTAAGTGTGGTCGATATAGAGACCGGATACCTTTATATAATATAAAATAACTATTTTATTAAAGACTAAACTTTTTTTTTTTTTTATAAAAAAAAAACCCGAAATTTCTGAATGGCTTTTCCCAACAAAAGTGGTCAGTTAAGTACCTAAAGTTATGTTACATTTCTTTCACCCTTCCTTTTAGACTGGAAAAGAGTATACCGCCTCCCTTAGTGACGTGCTGCTAATATGGAAACACTTGGTTAAAGATAAACTTGGGCTAATTTCTAATGGTATGCCTGCTCCTAAGAGCTATGATGAGATCAGAAAAAGCTATGACCTGCTTATGAAAAACAGCAATTCATTGGATCTTATTGATTTATATGAAAGATTATCAACACTTGGCTGCTCTACAGAAACAGATCTCTCCTCTGTAAGTATCAATCTGACAGTTTGTAACTATTGAATTAGTAAGATTTATAAATTGCAATGCATTATCTAAACCACTTTGTTATTTAGGTCTTGCTAATTAGCATAGTTTTGTTTTAACCACTTGCCTGGCATAGTCGCATCAGATGCGACCACACCAGCAAGTGCTTTATCGGACCTGGTCGCACAGGGTGCGTCCAGTCAGATACACAGTATTTGCAGCTGCAGGGAAGAGAAACTTCCTTTACCGCCGCTCTGAAATGGATCAGAAGGTCCCTCTGCCTTCTCACACTTTCCCCCAGTGATTGCCGTGCTGCCGATTATTGCTGATTAGTCAGCACGGCAGGACCCCCCACCCTGCGGCTGCAGACAAAAGCAGCTGCTGGGGAAGTGTAAATTAACTTCCCCCTTTGTACCTGGTGGCTGTCCGTGCTTTTAAAATAAAATCCGCAATGTTCATGTTCCCATGGTGATGACCAGTGGTCTGATGTTTGAAAAAAAACAACCTAATTTCTCTAGCATCAATAAGGGATATTGGGAAATCTAGTACGATGGAGTAGAGACGGGGTCCAAAGGAGCCAATGCACTTTAAATTTCTTCACTGTGTGTGCTGGCTCCTCCCCTCTGTGTCCCCTCCCACAGGGATCTCATTTCTCAGGGCTACAAGCTGGAGTTCAACGGTGCTTCTCCCCAACAATTTTTCAAATCAAGCTTACCAGCTTTGGAGGATATGCAGGTTACGTTGCAACAGGCCATCTAACAGTTGGTCCAGTCCCACGTCATTGTTCCAGTACCAATACCACAACGAGGCAAGGGTTATTACTCCAACCTGTTTGTGGTACCGAAACCGGACGGTTCGGTAAGGCCCATTTTGAATGTAAAGGTTTTCAAGTTCAAAATGGAATCCTTACGAGCAGTGATTACGGGCCTGGAGGAACAGGAAGTCATGGTCTCCTTGTATATCAAGGATGCTTACCTTCATATTCTGATTTGGCCACCTCATCAAGCGTACCTGAGGTTTGCCCTGCCCTTCGGCCTGTCCACAGCTCCGAGGGTATTCACAAAGGTGATGGCGGAGATGATGTTCCAGGTCCAGGGGGTCAATATTGTCCCTTACCTGGACGATCTTCTGATTAAAGGCAAGATCCAGGGAGCTTTTATTGCTCAATATCAACTGCACTATCCACCTTCTGTCACACCTTGGGTGGATCCTCAACTTACAGAAGTCCCACCTGGAGCCAACTCAGAGGCTCCTTTTCCTGGGGATGTTGCTGGATACTGTGGCCCAGAAGGACAAGGTGAGAACACTTCAGGAGATTGTCCGTATGGTGCGCCGACCTACTCGAGTGTCCATCCATCTTTGCAATAGATTGTTGGGAAATATGGTCGCCTCATACGAGGCGATCCAATATGGGAGGTTCCATGCCAGAACATTTCAGTTGGATCTCCTGAGCAAGTGGTCCGGATCACATCGTACTAGATTCATCGTACTAGATTCTCCAATATCCCTTATGGACTAAGAGAGGATTTTTATTACCTACCGGTAAATCCTTATTTTTATTAAAAAAAATTCTCCATCTATCTAAAAAATCTATCCTATCTATCTATCTATCTATCTATCTATCTATCTATCTATCTATCTATCTATCTATCTATCTATCTATCTATCTATCTATCTATCTATCTATCTATCTATCTATCTCTATATATAGAGATATATCTATATCTATATCTATATATATATATATATATATATATATATATCTATATATATATATATATATATATATATATATATATATATATATAAGTTTTATTTTTATTTTTATTGAATAAAATCACTTTGGTTAGGTTTAGAACATGTATTTAAACTTAATTCACTATTAATAAAAAAAATTCTGAGTTTTTTTGGGGTAAAAAATGTCAGTGAAGTGGTTAAGGTGCCTTTTCATTATATGAAACTTCAATTCAGTTTTCCTCACCCATTATGACCCTAGGGAGCAGATGCATTGAGCCTGGAGAAGTGATAAGTGGAAGGTGATAACGCACCAGCCAATCAGCTCCAATATGTAAATTGAAAGTTAGGAGCTGATTGGCTGGTGCGTTATCACTTTGCATTTATCACTGCTTTATCACTTTTCCAGGCTTAATACATCTGCTCCTAATTAATTTTGAAATGGGCTTCCACAGAACAACATGAAAAGTCCAACATGATGGTGGTCATTCCGAGTTGTTCGCTCGCTGGCGTTTTTAGCAGAATAGTGATCAGGCCAAAAATGGGCGATTCTGCACATGCGGTGATCGCAATCTAGGAGTAGGTCTGGAGCTACTCAGAAACTGCAGGGAAATATTTAATAGCAGAACTGCTAATCTTTCGTTCGCAATTCTGCTAAGCTAAGATACACTCCCAGAGGGCGGCGGCCTAGCGTGTGCAATGCTACTAAAAGCAGCTAGCGAGCGATCAACTCGGAATGAGGGCTGATGTGCATAGCAGAAATGTGCTGCTCTTGTAGGAAACTGACCTGGTCCACAGGTGATAGGGACAATCTCCTTTTCGATGTGTGGAGTGGATTTGAAACAAGCAGGACATAACACATTGCGTTAAACAATAGGAGTGGAGTCACCACCAACACAGATCATTGATGGGAGGTTCCTGACAAATACAAGAAGATGGTGCTGTGTGTAACATAATGGTTCTTCACCTGAGTAGTAGAGGGGCTTTCTCGTCACTGCGGTTTCCTAATAAATAACTATGCCATTCTACAGGAGAGCAAACTATCTTTACTTGGAACATTCAGAAAGGCAGCTGATTTTATATCTTTCACAGTGAGCGAATAACCCTGGTTATTGCTGGGACATGCGACCAGGGTTAATTCACTGTCCGGCCCAGGTAAGCTTCCGGTGAATGGCAGAACTCGTCTTATTCAACCCAGGTCACTCTAAAAATCTGCTGATGGGCTACCATCGGCTGATCAGATGGTAGGAGGCAGTGCAGAAGGCAGTATGAACTGGGTCAATCTGGGAATAACCTGGGTCCAACGTGCAGTAATAAAGGGGTCTTACATGAGTTGAAACAGTTTTCAGTACCCCAGGTCAAAGCCGGAACTGCAGTGTGAAAGAGTCTTATGCCTGTATAGTAAATGCATATGGGGGGTAATTCTGAGTTGATCGCAGCAGGAACTTTGTTTGCAGTTGGGCAAAACCATGTGCACTGCAGGGGAGGCAGATATAACATGTGCAGAGAGAGATAGATTTGGGTGTGGTGAGTTCAATCTGCAATCTAAATTGCAGTTTAAAAATAAAGCAGCCAGTATTTACCCTGCACAGAAACAAAATAACCCACCCAAATCTAACTCTCTCTGCAAATGTTATTTCTCTAACGTCCTAGAGGATGCTGGGACTCCGTAAGGACCATGGGGCTTAGACGGGCTCCGCAGGAGACATGGGCACTTTAAGAAAGACTTAGACTCTGGGTGTGCACTGGCTCCTCCCTCTATGCCCCTACCCCAGTGCCCAGTGGAGACTGGGTGCATTTCAGGAGCTCTCCTGAGTTTCCTGTAAGAAAGCATTTTTGTTAGGTTTTTTATTTTCAGGGAGCCTGCTGGCAACAGACTCCCTGCATCGAGGGACTGAGGAGAGAGAAACAGACCCACTTCTCTGAGTTCAGGGCTCTGTTTCTTAGGCTACTGGACACCATTAGCTCCAGAGGGATCGGTACGCAGGTCTCACCCTCGCCGTCCGTCCCAGAGCCGCCGCGCCGCCGTCCTCCTCGCAGAGCCGGAAGAAATAAGCCGGATGAGTATGTGAGGAAAAGACCCATCTGAGGCGGCAGAAGACACTTGGATCTTCACTGAGGTAACGCACAGCACTGCAGCTGTGCGCCATTGCTCCCCTTCACCTCACACACTCCAGTCACTGTAAGGGCGCAGGGGGGGGCGCCCTGGGCAGCAATATAAACCTCTCTTATGGCACAGATGTGTATATATACATGTACAGCTGGGCACTGTACATGTATAAAAAGAGCCCGCACCATGTATTGAAAAAATTGAGCGGGACAGAAGCCCGCCGCCGAGGGGGCTGGTCTTCTCCCTCAGCACTCGCCAGCGCCATTTTTCTCCACAGCACCGCTGAGAGGAAGCTCCACGGACTCTCCCCTGCTTGACACACGATGACGGAGGGTTTTAAAGTAGAGGGGGGGGGCACATAATTGGCGCATATACATAAAACAGCGCTGCTGGGTAAACATTAATTTACTGTGTTATCCGTGGGTCATATAGCGCTGTGGTGTGTGCTGGCATACTCTCTCCGTCTCTCCAAAGGGCCTGGTAGGGAACCTGTCTTCAGAAAAGAGTTTCCCTGTGTATGTGTGGTGTGTCGGTACGTGTGTGTCGACATGTCTGAGGTTGAGGGCTCACCTAAGGAGGAGGGGGAGTTTATGAATGTTAGGTCTCCGTCGGCGGTGCAGACGCCGGACTGGATGGATATGTGGAATGTTTTAAGTGCAAAGGTTAATTTATTGCACAAAAGGCTAGACAAAGCCGAAGCTGGGGCACAGTCAGGGAGTCAACCCATGCCTGTCCCTATGTCGCCGGGACCTTCGGGGTTTCAGAAGCGCCCACTATCCCAAATAGTTGACACAGATACCGACACGGATTCAGACTCCAGTGTCTTACGATGATACAAAATTACAGCCAAAGGTGGCTAAAGGTATTCGATATATGATTATCGCAATAAAAGATGTGTTGCATATCACTGAGGAACCCCCTGTCCCTGACACGAGGGTACACATGTATAAAGGAAAGAAACCTGAGGTCTCCTTTCCCTCCTCACATGAGCTGAGCGAAGTATGTGAAAAAGCGTGGGAAACTCCAAACAAAAAACTGCAGATTCCCAAAAGGATCCTAACAGCGTATCCTTTCCCGTCGCAGGACAGGATACGGTGGGAATCCTCCCCTAGGGTGGACAAGGCCTTGACGCGCTTATCAAAAAAGATAGCGCTTCCATCCCAAGATACGGCTACCCTCAAGGATCCTGCTGACCGCAAGCAGGAGGTTACCCTGAAGTTCATTTACACACATTCTGGTACGTTACTCAGACCGGCTATTGCGTCAGCCTGGGTTTGTAGTGCTGTAGCAGCATGGACAGATTCCTTATCAACGGATATTGAGACTCTTGATAAGGATACCATTTTATTGACCCTAGGGCATATAAAAGATGCTGTCTTGTATATGAGGGATGCTCAAAGAGACATTAGTTTACTGGGTTCCAGGATAAACGCTATGTCTATATTTCTCTATCGTCCTAGTGGATGCTGGGGTTCCTGAAAGGACCATGGGGAATAGCGGCTCCGCAGGAGACAGGGCACAAAAAGTAAAGCTTTTCCAGATCAGGTGGTGTGCACTGGCTCCTCCCCCTATGACCCTCCTCCAGACTCCAGTTAGATTTTTGTGCCCGGCCGAGAAGGGTGCAATTCTAGGTGGCTCTCATAAAGAGCTGCTTAGAGAAAGTTTAGCTTAGGTTTTTTATTTTACAGTGATTCCTGCTGGCAACAGGATCACTGCAACGAGGGACAGAGGGGAGAAGAAGTGAACTCACCTGCGTGCAGGATGGATTGGCTTCTTGGCTACTGGACATCAGCTCCAGAGGGACGATCACAGGTACAGCCTGGATGGTCACCGGAGCCGCGCCGCCGGCCCCCTTGCAGATGCTGAAGTAAGAAGAGGTCCAGAATCGGCGGCTGAAGACTCCTGCAGTCTTCTAAAGGTAGCGCACAGCACTGCAGCTGTGCGCCATTTTCCTCTCAGCACACTTCACACGCAGTCACTGAGGGTGCAGGGCGCTGGGGGGGGGGCGCCCTGGGAGGCAAATGTAAACCTATATAAAGGCTAAAAATACCTCACATATAGCCCCCAGAGGCTATATGGAGATATTTAACCCCTGCCTGTATTCACAAAATAGCGGGAGACGAGCCCGCCGAAAAAGGGGCGGGGCCTATCTCCTCAGCACACGGCGCCATTTCCTCTCACAGCTCCGCTGGTCAGGACGGCTCCCAGGTCTCTCTCCTGCACTGCACTACAGAAACAGGGTAAAACAGAGAGGGGGGGCAAATTTAATGGCAATATCTTGATATATATAAAGCAGCTATAAGGGAGCACTTATTATAAGGCTATCCCTGTCATATATAGCGCTTTTTGGTGTGTGCTGGCAGACTCTCCCTCTGTCTCCCCAAAGGGCTAGTGGGTCCTGTCTTCGTTTAGAGCATTCCCTGTGTGTCTGCTGTGTGTCGGTACGTGTGTGTCGACATGTATGAGGACGATATTGGTGTGGAGGCGGAGCAATTGCCAAATATGGGGATGTCACCTCCTAGGGGGTCGACACCAGAATGGATGCCTTTATTTATGGAATTACGGGATAGTGTCAACACGCTAAAGCAGTCGTTTGACGACATGAGGCGGCCGGACAATCAATTAGTGCCTGTCCAGGCGCCTCAAACACCGTCAGGGGCTGTAAAACGCCCTTTGCCTCAGTCGGTCGACACAGACCCAGACACAGGCACTGATTCCAGTGGTGACGGTGACGAATCAACCGTATTTTCCAGTAGGGCCACACGTTATATGATTTTGGCAATGAAGGAGGCGTTACATTTAGCTGATACTACAGGTACCACTAAACAGGGTATTATGTGGGGTGTGAAAAAACTACCTATAGTTTTTCCTGAATCAGAAGAATTAAATGACGTGTGTGATGAAGCGTGGGTTGCCCCTGATAAAAAGCTGATAATTTCAAAGAAATTATTGGCATTATACCCTTTCCCGCCAGAGGTTAGGGAGCGCTGGGAAACACCTCCTAGGGTGGACAAGGCGCTAACACGCTTATCAAAACAAGTGGCGTTACCTTCTCCTGAGACGGCCGCACTTAAAGATCCATCAGATAGGAGGATGGAAAATATCCAAAAAAGTATATACACACATGCAGGTGTTATACTACGACCAGCTATAGCGACTGCCTGGATGTGCAGTGCTGGGGTAGTTTGGTCAGAGTCCCTGATTGAAAATATTGATACCCTGGACAGGGACAATATTTTACTGTCGTTAGAACAAATAAAGGATGCATTTCTTTATATGCGTGATGCACAGAGGGATATCTGCACACTGGCATCACGGGTAAGTGCTATGTCCATTTCGGCCAGAAGAGCTTTATGGACGCGACAGTGGACAGGCGATGCGGATTCAAAACGGCATATGGAAGTTTTGCCGTATAAAGGGGAGGAGTTATTTGGAGTCGGTCTATCAGATTTGGTGGCCACGGCTACAGCCGGGAAATCCCACCTTTCTACCTCAAGTCACTCCCCAACAGAAAAAGGCACCGACTTTTCAACCGCAGCCCTTTCGTTCCTTTACAAATAAGAGAGCAAAGGGCTATTCATATCTGCCACGAGGCAGAGGTCGAGGGAAGAAACAGCAACAGGCAGCTCCTTCCCAGGAACAGAAGCCCTCCCCGGCTTCTACAAAAGCCTCAGCATGACGCTGGGGCTTCTCAAGCGGACTCGGGGACGGTGGGAGGTCGTCTCAAAAATTACAGCGCGCAGTGGGCTCACTCGCAGGTAGATCCCTGGATCCTGCAGATAATATCTCAGGGGTACAGGTTGGAATTAGAGACAGATCCACCTCGCCGTTTCCTGAAGTCGGCTTTACCAACGTCCCCTTCCGAAAGGGAGACGGTTTTGGAAGCCATTCACAAGCTGTACTCTCAGCAGGTGATAGTCAAGGTACCTCTTCTACAACAAGGGAAGGGGTATTATTCCACTCTATTTGTGGTACCGAAGCCGGATGGCTCGGTAAGGCCTATTCTAAATCTGAAGTCCTTGAACCTGTACATAAAGAAGTTCAAGTTCAAGATGGAGTCACTCAGAGCAGTGATAGCGAACCTGGAAGAAGGGGACTTTATGGTATCCTTGGACATCAAGGATGCGTATCTCCACGTTCCAATTTACCCCTCACACCAGGGGTACCTCAGGTTCGTTGTACAAAACTGTCACTATCAGTTTCAGACGCTGCCGTTTGGTTTGTCCACTGCACCTCGGGTCTTTACAAAGGTAATGGCCGAGATGATGATTCTTCTTCGAAGAAAAGGCGTATTAATTATCCCATACTTGGACGATCTCCTAATAAGGGCAAGGTCCAGAGAACAGCTAGAGATGGGATTAGCAATATCTCAAGAGGTGCTAAAGCAGCACGGATGGATTCTGAATATTCCAAAATCCCAATTAATGCCGACAACTCGTCTGCTGTTCCTAGGGATGATTCTGGACACGGTTCAGAAAAAGGTTTTTCTTCCCGAGGAAAAAGCCAAGGAGTTATCCGACCTGGTCAGGAATCTCCTAAAACCAGGAAAGGTGTCTGTACATCAATGCACGCATCTTCAGATGCACCTGCGGATAACCCTGTCTCCAAGGACAAGGGTATCTCTTCTGTGGTGGTTGCAGAGGGCTCATCTATTGGAGGGCCGCAGATTCGGCATACAGGATTGGATCCTGGTGACCACGGACGCCAGCCTGAGAGGCTGGGGAGCAGTCACACAAGGAAGAAACTTCCAGGGAGTGTGGTCGAGCCTGGAAAAGTCTCTTCACATAAACATTCTGGAACTAAGAGCAATCTACAAGGCTCTAAGCCAGGCGGAACCTCTGCTTCAAGAAAGACCGGTGTTGATCCAGTCGGACAACATCACGGCAGTCGCCCATGTAAACAGACAGGGCGGCACAAGAAGCAGGAGTGCAATGGCAGAAGCTGCCAGGATCCTTCGCTGGGCGGAGAATCACGTGATAGCAAATGTCAGCAGTGTTCATCCCGGGAGTGGACAACTGGGAAGCAGACTTCCTCAGCAGACACGATCTTCACCCGGGAGAGTGGGGACTTCATCCAGAAGTTTTCCACATGCTAATAAACCGTTGGGAAAGACCAATGGTGGACATGATGGCGTCTCGCCTCAACAAAAAACTGGACAGGTATTGCGCCAGGTCAAGAGATCCGCAGGCAATAGCTGTGGACGCGCTGGTAACACCTTGGGTGTACCAGTCGGTGTATGTGTTTCCTCCTCTGCCTCTCATACCAAAGGTATTGAGAATCATACGGCAAAGCGGAGTAAGAACGATACTAGTGGCTCCGGATTGGCCAAGAAGGTCTTGGTACCCGGAACTTCAAGAGATGGTCACGGACGATCCGTGGCCTCTACCTCTAAGACAGGACCTGCTTCAGCAGGGACCGTGTCTATTCCAAGACTTACCGCGGCTGCGTTTGACGGCGTGGCGGTTGAACGCCAGATCCTAAAAGGAAAAGGCATTCCAGAAGAAGTCATTCCTACCTTGATTAAGGCAAGAAAGGAAGTCACCGCGAAGCATTATCACCGCATTTGGCGGAAATATGTTGCGTGGTGCGAGGATCGGAGTGCTCCGACGGAGGAATTTCAACTGGGTCGTTTCCTACATTTCCTGCAATCAGGATTGTCTATGGGTCTCAAATTGGGATCTATTAAGGTTCAAATTTCGGCCCTGTCAATATTCTTCCAAAAAGAATTGGCCTCAGTTCCTGAGGTCCAGACTTTTGTCAAAGGAGTACTGCATATACAGCCTCCTGTGGTGCCTCCGGTGGCACCGTGGGATCTAAATGTAGTTTTAGATTTCCTCAAATCCCATTGGTTTGAACCACTAAAAAATGTGGATTTGAAATATCTCACATGGAAAGTGACTATGTTACTGGCCCTGGCGTCCGCCAGGAGAGTATCTGAACTGGCGGCTTTATCTTATAAAAGCCCTTATTTAATTTTCCATTCGGATAGGGCAGAGCTGCGGACGCGTCCGCATTTTCTCCCTAAGGTGGTATCAGCGTTTCACCTGAACCAGCCTATTGTAGTGCCTGCGGCTACAAGCGACTTGGAGGACTCCAAGTTGTTGGACGTTGTCAGAGCTTTAAAAATATACATTTCAAGGACGGCTGGAGTCAGAAAATCTGACTCGCTGTTTATACTGTATGCACCCAACAAGTTGGGTGCGCCTGCTTCTAAGCAGTCGATTGCTCGTTGGATTTGTAACACAATTCAACTTGCACATTCTGTGGCAGGCCTGCCACAGCCTAAATCTGTTAAGGCCCATTCCACAAGGAAGGTGGGCTCATCTTGGGCGGCTGCCCGAGGGGTCTCGGCATTACAACTCTGCCGAGCAGCTACGTGGTCAGGGGAGAACACGTTTGTAAAATTCTACAAATTTGATACCCTGGCAAAGGAGGACCTGGAGTTCTCTCATTCGGTGCTGCAGAGTCATCCGCACTCTCCCGCCCGTTTGGGAGCTTTGGTATAATCCCCATGGTCCTTTCAGGAACCCCAGCATCCACTAGGACGATAGAGAAAATAAGAATTTACTTACCGATAATTCTATTTCTCGGAGTCCGTAGTGGATGCTGGGCGCCCATCCCAAGTGCGGATTATCTGCAATACTTGTACATAGTTATTGTTAACTAATTCGGGTTATTGTTTGGGGAGCCATCTTTCAGAGGCTCCTCTGTTATCATACTGTTAACTGGGTTTAGATCACAAGTTGTACGGTGTGATTGGTGTGGCTGGTATGAGTCTTACCCGGGATTCAAAATCCTCCCTTATTGTGTACGCTCGTCCGGGCACAGTACCTAACTGGAGTCTGGAGGAGGGTCATAGGGGGAGGAGCCAGTGCACACCACCTGATCTGGAAAAGCTTTACTTTTTGTGCCCTGTCTCCTGCGGAGCCGCTATTCCCCATGGTCCTTTCAGGAACCCCAGCATCCACTACGGACTCCGAGAAATAGAATTATCGGTAAGTAAATTCTTATTTTCTGCTAGGCGTGTCTTATGGACCCGACAGTGGACTGGTGATGCCGACTCCAAGAGACATATGGAGTTGTTGCCTTACACTGGTGAGGAATTGTTTGGAGAGGGACTCTCGGACCTCGTCTCCACGGCTACGGCAGGTAAATCAAATTTTTTGCCATATATTCCCTCACAATCTAAGAAAGCGCCTCATTATCAAATGCAGTCCTTTCGTTCCAATAAAAGCAAGAGAGCACGTGGATCGTCCTTTCTTGCCAGAGGTAAGGGCAGAGGGAAAAGCTGCATAACACAGCTAGTTCCCGGGAACAGAAGTCCTCCCCGGCCTCTGCAAAATCCACCGCATGACGCTGGGGCTCCCCTGAGGGAGTCTACTCCTGTGGGTGCACGTTTTCGACTGTTCAGCCACGTCTGGGTCCACTCACAGGTGGATCCATGGGCAATAGAAATAGATTCCCAGGGTTACAAGCTGGAATTCGAAGAAGTGCCTCCTCGACGGTTTTTCAAATCTGCCCTACCGAAACAACCCCTGGAAAGGGAGATAGTGTTACATGCGATTCACAAATTGTGTCTTCAACAAGTGGTGGTAGAGGTTCCCCTGCTTCAAAGAGGGCAGGGGTACTACTCAACTCTGTTTGTGGTTCCGAAACCGGACGGTTCGGTCAGACCCATTTTACATTTAAAATCCCTGAACCTTTACTTAAAACGGTTCAAGTTCAAAATGGAATCGCTCAGGGCAGTCATCGCCAGCCTGGAAGGGGGAGATTTTTTGGTATCTCTGGACATAAAGGATGCATACCTGCATGTCCCCCATATATCCTCCTCATCAGGCGTACCTGAGATTTGCGGTACAGGATTGTCATTACCAATCTCAGATGTTGCCGTTTGGGCTTTCCACGGCCCCGAGAATTTTCACCAAGGTAATGGCGGAAATGATGGTGCTCCTGCGCAAGCAGGGTGTCACAATTATCCCGTACTTGGATGATCTCCTCATAAAAGCGAGATCACGGGAGAAGTTGCTGAACAGCGTATCACTTTCACTGAATGTGTTACAGCGACACAGCTGGATTCTCAATATTCCAAAGTCGCAGCTGAATCCTACAACTCGTCTGCCCTTCTTGTGCATGATTCTGGACACAGAACAGAAAAGGGTTTTTCTTCCGACTGAAAAAGCGCAGGAACTCATGACTCTAGTCATGAACCTGTTGAAACCAAAACAAGTGTCAGTACATCATTGCACTCAAGTTCTGGGAAAGATGGTGGCAACATACGAAGCCATTCCATACGGCAGATTTCATGCAAGGACCTTCCAATGGGACCTATTGGACAAATGGTCCGGGTCACATCTGCAATTGCATCAGCGGATCACCCTGTCCCCCAGGGCCAGAGTATCTCTCCTGTGGTGGCTAAACAGTGCTCACCTTCTAGAGGGCCGCAGGTTCGGCGTTTAGGACTGGATCCTGGTGACCACGGACGCGAGCCTCAGAGGTTGGGGAGCAGTCACACATGGAAGAAATTTCCAAGGACTTTGGTCAAGTCAAGAGACTTGTCTTCACATCAACATCCTGGAACTAAGGGCCATATACAACGCCCTACGTCAAGTGGAGATCTTACTTCGCAATCGACCAGTTCTGATTCAGTTAGACAACATCACCGCAGTAGCTCATGTAAACCGCCAAGGCGGCACAAGGAGCAGAGTGGCAATGGCGGAAGCCACCAGAATTCTTTGCTGGGTGGAGAATCATGTAAGCGCTCTCAGCAGACACGATCTGCATCCGGGAGAGTGGGGACTTCATCAGGAAGTCTTTGCGCAGATTGCAAGTCGGTGGGGACTACCCCAAATAGACATGATGGCATCCCATCTCAACAAAAAGCTACAAAGGTATTGTGCCAGGTCAAGAGACCCTCAGGCGGTAGCTGTGGACGCCCTAGTGACACCGTGGGTGTTCCAGTCAGTATATGTGTTTCCTCCTCTTCCTCTCATACCCAAGGTGTTGAGGATAATAAGAAAAAGAGGAGTGAGAACAATTCTCATTGTTCCAGATTGGCCACGAAGGACCTGGTATCCGGATCTGCAAGAAATGCTCACAGAAGATCCGTGGCCTCTTCCTCTAAGGCAGGACCTGTTACAACAAGGTCCCTGTCTGTTCCAAGACTTACCGCTGCTGCGTTTGACGGCATGGCGGTTGAACGCCGGATCCTAGCGGAAAAAGGTATTCTGGATGAGGTCATTCCTACGCTAATAAAGGCTAGGAAGGACGTGATATCTAAACATTATCACAGAATATGGCGAAAATATGTTTCTTGGTGTGAGGCCAGGAATGCTCCTACGGAAGAATTCCGTCTAGGCCGTTTTCTTCACTTCCTACAAACTGGAGTGAATTTCGGCCTAAAATTAGGCTCCATTAAAGTTCAGATTTCGGCCTTATCCATTTTCTTTCAAAAGGAATTGGCCTCTTTACCTGAAGTACAGACTTTTGTGAAGGGAGTACTGCATATTCAGCCTCCTGTTGTACCTCCGGTGGCGCCTTGGGACCTTAACGTGGTGTTAAGTTTCCTTAAGTCACATTGGTTTGAACCACTTAAAACAGTGGAGTTGAAATATCTCACTTGGAAGGTGGTCATGTTGTTAGCCTTGGCTTCGGCTAGGCGAGTTTCGGAATTAGGGGCTTTTATGTGATAAAGCCGCCATCTGGTTTTCCATATGGATAGAGCGGAGTTGCGGACCCGTCCTCAATTCCTACCTAAGGTGGTCTCATCCTTTCATATGAACCAACCTATTGTCGTGCATGTGGCTACACGTGACTTGGAGGATTCAGAGTCCCTTGATGTGGTCAGGGCTTGAAAATTTACGTGGCCAGAACGGCTAGGATCAGAAAAACAGAAGCACTGTTTGTCCTGTATGCAGCCAAGAAGGTTGGCGGCCCTGCTTCAAAGCAGACTATTGCTCGCTGGATCTGTAACACAATTCAGCAGGTGCATTCTACGGCAGGATTGCCGTTACCGAAATCGGTTAAGGCCCATTCCACTAGGAAGGTGGGCTCCTCGTCTTGGGCGGCTGCCCGAGGGGTCTCGGCACTACAGCTGTGCCGAGCTACTACTTGGTCGGGGTCAAACACCTTTGCAAAGTTCTATAAGTTTGATACCCTGGCTGAGGAGGACTTCCTGTTTGCTCAATCGGTGCTGCAGAGTCATCCGCACTCTCCCGCCCGTTTAGGAGCTTTGGTATAATCCCCATGGTCCTTACGGAGTCCCAGCATCCTCTAGGACGTTAGAGAAAATAAGATTTTAAACCTACCGGTAAATCTTTTTCTCGTAGTCCGTAGAGGATGCTGGGCGCCCGTCCCAAGTGCGGACTACTTCTGCAAGACTTGTATATAGTTATTGCTTACATAAGGGTTATGTTATAGTTTCATCGGTTTTGGGCCGATGATATGTTGTTCTTCATACTGTTAACTAGATAGTATATCACAAGTTATACGGTGTGGCTGGTATGAATCTTGCCCTTGGATTACAAAAATCCGTCTCCTCTGGGCACAGTTTCTCTAACTGAGGTCTGGAGGAGGGGCATAGAGGGAGGAGCCAGTGCACACCCAGAGTCAGTCTTTCTTAAAGTGCCCATGTCTCCTGCGGAGCCCGTCTATCCCCATGGTCCTTACGGAGTCCCAGCATCCTCTACGGACTACGAGAAAAAGATTTACCGGTAGGTTTAAAATCTTATTATCTGCCTCCCCTGCAGTGCACATGGTTTTGCCCAACTGCTAAAAAATTTCCTGCTGCGATCAACTTGGAATTACCCCCATAGTCAGAGCAGTTTTCAATGTATCATTTTGAGTCCTTTAAACTGGGCAAAAAGCATATAACAGTGTAGCTTTGTGCTTAAACAGGACCACTTACTGGAGTTTCTTTCTGGTTCTCAATCAGAAGATGCAGATCTTGGGTTCTTACCAGTTTCAACACCGTGCAAGAATAATATGGATTTTCTGAAGGTAATTTTAAGCTAAAGGTCAGGTGGTATGTTCTGAACAAATTCAGCTAGATAAACGTTTTTCTTATGTATATCTTTACAGATGAAAAGAGTGGTTAAGACAGTCTTTTGTTCATATTTACATCTACTGGTGAATTCTAAAAATGACATTGCTCTAGCTCAAGTACTTAATTGTCCTGACCGAGGACTTGGCAGAGAAGCTTTCACGGACCTCAAACATGCTTCGAGAAAGAAGCAGATGTCCCTGTTCTTGGTTTGTATAATTATATTTGCATTTCTTGGTAAATTATATAAAAATATTGTTTGCAAATTGTATATGCTAGGTAATGCTACTACTTAGTTGTTACAGCTCATTTCTACAGAGTTCTCAGGTCTTACTAACGAGGATCAGTGCTATTTTCTAATGGTCCCTACACATGGGCGATAATTCTGAAATATATGACAGTGTCCACTTTATATAATGGAAATGGTCCTTTTTTTCTTATATACTGTGGGTGTTGGTAATATATAAGTGTGTGTATATGTGTGTGTATATATATATATGTGTGTGTGTGTGTGTATATATATATATATATATATATATATATATATATATATATATATATAATATATGTGTGTGTGTGTGTGTGTGTGTATATATGTGTATATATATATATATGTATATATATATATATATATATATAAAATTTTCTCTGTAACTTGTCTAGGTTAGTTTTTGTTTGTGAAATACAATCTGAAGTGTACACAAGTTTTAAAGAAAGGAGAAAAACTTTCATTACAGGTGGCAATGTCATTTGTAAGAACAGTGGAGCTTGGAGGGAAAGGTTATGCTCCCTCAGAATCTGATCCGTTAAGAAAACACATGAAAGGACTTTCACACTTTGTTACCTTTATGGACCGACTTGATGAAATTCTTGGAGAAACACATAATACAAGGTAACTTCCTATGTCCCATTTGTAAAATGGGTTGAAGAGAAAGCAATGCCAATGTTTCAAAATAACAAACAATCAATTAATAATTGTATATTAGGCTTTGTATTGCTGAGTAATGTATATGCATACCTCCCAGCTGTCCTGCTGTCGTGAAGCCTTAAAGGGCACACCCACTTTGTGACAGAGATGCACCCCCTCTGTGATGTGGCCTCACCCTTAAGGGCCCCATACACTAATGCGACATGTCGGACCCTCATGTCGAAGGCGATCACTCCGGCAGCCTCCCAGGCGGCAGGATTGCATAAGATACATCGTATGCGGCCCTTTTCGCTTACGATGTATCTTGTGCGATCCCAGCCATGCCTGCGGGGTCCGACATATCACGAGTGCAGCACAGTCAATCTAGGGGATCCAATCCGATGCTCACGGGACTGCGCATCAGATCGGATGTAAAACTCATCTGAAATGCCCGATTTCATCCGATATATCGTCCCGAATGGCCGAAATCTGATGAAATCTGGCATTATCGTTCTAGTGTATGGGGCCCTTTAGTCCTGATAGGCTCAATCCCCCCAATGTTGAGGAATAATTACTGTAACACAGAAAAAAAAGAAAATGCATGTGCACACTCTAACACGAAGAGCACTGGTAAGCAGAACAACTATAATAAACTATTTTACATGGAGTGAAATTGAGGTTTTTAGCCCAATTTTTGACCAAAAAATGTGGGCCCACCGACCATGGCCAGGTGACTTCATCAGGTGTTTCCTACCATCTCTAATAATTACATATTATATAAATATTTACCTATAATAGTGCCCATTGTAATATGTAGACAGCAAATGAAAGGACCCATATTAATTAAAAACACCTATGGGCAGGTGGGTGGGATGTTAGTCCAGTTAGAAGGCGCCTCTACCTTCAAAGGGAGGGGGGCGGGGGGGCAGGCTGGACTGCACACCTTAATTTTAAACATAAAGATGTGCTACCTTGCTGAGGCTTGTAGTGCCACACAGAAAAATAAGATGCAGGTGCACACTGTACCCAGTATTCTGCTTTCAGTTCCATGTAGCTACACAGTGTTGCTGGCTTACTGCAGTCATCTAACCGCGTCCCACTGTGCGTGCACATGCAACTCAGCACAGGGTCAAAACAGACTCTGCAGGTCACACCATCACTCTGTGATAAGTCTTTCATTACCCCTCTCTTTATATCTACAGTAACAGTGAAATCAATCTATGTGCATTATATAACGTTGCATATTTCCCCTCTAACAGAGCTAGAAGAAAGAAGAGTGGTGAGTACAGCGCCGGCGTCCCGGTTAGCAGCACAAAGGTGTGAGCGCAGCTCTGACAAACTGTGCACTGGGAAGGCTCAGCAACACACTGTGTAGGCGCTTTGAGGGGCGTCCTGAGCAAGCGCGAATACACCCTACTCTGGTCACGCAGCTAACGGGCTAATCCCGTTGTTAGCACAAAGAAACCTCAGGCCAGTTTAAACAATTAGTGCTGGAAGCTGCACGCCAATACAAGGGGCGGGGCTTCCTCTCTGAGCGGATCCAGCACTCACCAGCTCCATTTTCTCCCTGCAGATCATAGGAGACACTGACTGGGAGCGCTGCCCTCCACATAACTCCAGCTATAACTCTGCGGTACCAGGGTGTTATAGACAGGGGTATGAGTGTGATAGTAGTACTAATTACCCTATTAAGGTTGGTTAGTTAGCGCCGGGCTTTTATCATAACTGCCTACGGGGGCACTGTGTGGATGGCTCCTTATACTCTGTGACTCTCTGAAGGTACTCTGTGGGAAACTGTGTCTGACATTTTCCTGTGTGTGTGTGTGTGTGTGTGTGTGTGTGTATCCACATTACCATGTCTAAGGACTGTGTCCTGTGCTGCAGAGTGTTTATCTTCTCATGAAGAGTCTATTCCATGTACTCAGGGCTGCAATACTCTGTCTCCGCAGTCTGAATCCGAACCCCCATGGGTGGATTCTTTAAGGGGAATGATATCCCAGATTGCAACTAGGATGTCACATACTGAGAAAGAGACACAGTTTTTGAGAAAATCTGTAGAGGGTTTGAAGTATTCAGCACCCACTTCTTCGTCTAAACCTCCACCTACATACCCACAAAAACGTACACTTTCACAGATAATGCAAGCTGACACTGATACCGACTCAGTGGGTGGTGATGGGGATATGCAGGGAGGAGATGCATCCCTTGCTAAAGGGGTGCAACTGATGATTGAAGTCATTATGGATGTTTTGCATATTTCTGAGAAGGTACCTGAGCAGGAAGAGGAATCTTATTTTATAGTAAATAAGAAATCCTCGCTTACCTTCCCTGCTTCTAAGGAGTTAAACTCCTTGTTTGAAAAATCCTGGGAAAACCCAGAGAAAAAATTCCAGATCCCTAAAAGAATTTTCATTGCTTTCCCTTTCCCTGAAGAGGATAGGAAGAAGTGGGAAATCCCACCTATAGTAGGCGCTTCTGTATCTAGGTTGTCTAAAAAGGTGGTTTACCTGTCCCTGGTTCAACTGCCTTTAAAGGAGCGGACTGACCGCAAGATTGATACTACGCTCAAATCACTATACACTGCTACAGGCGTGGCTTTAAGACCCACTATTGCTTGTGCGTGGATTTCTAAAGCTATAGTAAAGTGGTCAGGCACATTACTAGAGGAATTGGATACTATGGGGTATATGCAATTGTGGTCGAATTCCCGAAATTGTCGAATTTCGGGTCATTTTCGACCAAAAAAAAAAATTCCCCTATGCAATCCAGTGCTTTCCGACCAAAAAACGGACTTTCAAAATTCGACTTTTTGAAATTCGAATTTTTGCAAATTCGACTTTTCTGCAATGATACAAGTGCTGCAATTCGACCAAAGCATATTCAATTCAAGTTTTGAAATTCGACAGCAGTGCTTTTAGACAGCAAATTCGTCATTTTCAATCCGCCACACTTTGGAGGGTGAAAACAAATAAAAAAATTTTAAACATGTTTTTTTTGGTGTTTTTTTTTTTTTGGGAATAGCAGATCTATTTATATTAGAAGGGATTAGGTACTTTTTTTTTTTTTTTTGGGAGGCACAAATATTATTTATATATTTTTTAAAATATTATTTTATTTTTTTTATTTATTTTTTTTATGTTGGAAGGGTAAAATCATAAAAAAAAATGGCGTGGGGTCCCCCCTCCAAAGCATAACCAGCCTCTGGCTCATTGAGCTGGTCCTGGTTCTAAAAATGCGGGGAAAAAATTGACAGGGGATCCCCCGTATTTTTAAAACCAGCACCGGGCTCTGCGCCTGGTGCTGGTGCCAAAAATACGGGGGACAAAAAGAGTAGGGGTCCCCCGTATTTTTAACACCAGCATCGGGCTCCACTAGCTGGACAGATAATGCCACAGCCGGGGGTCACTTTTATGCCGTGCCCTGCGGCCGTGGCATTAAATATCCAACTAGTCACCCCTGGCCGGGGTACCCTGGGGGAGTGGGGACCCCTTCAATCAAGGGGTCCCCCCCCCCCAGCCACCCAAGGGCCAGGGGTGAAGCCCGAGGCTGTCCCCCCCCATCCAATGGGCTGCGGATGGGGGGGCTGATAGCCTTTGTGATAATAAAAAGATATTGTTTTTTCCAATAGTACTACAAGTCCCAGCAAGCCTCCCCCGCAAGCTGGTACTTGGAGAACCACAAGTACCAGCATGCGGGAGAAAAACGGGCCCGCTGGTACCTGTAGTACTACTGGGAAAAAAATACCCAAATAAAAACAGGACACACACACCGTCGACAGTAAAACTTTATTTCATACGTCGACACACACATACTTACCTATGTTCACACGCCGACATCGGTCCTCTTCTCCATGTAGAATCCACGGATACCTGTAAAGAAAAGTTCAAAATACTCACCTCAACCATGGTCCAGAGATAAATCCACGGACTTGGCAAAATAAGAAAACGCAAATACCCGCACCAAAAACGGACTGAAAGGGGTCCCATGCTGACACATGGGACACCTTTCCACGAATGAGACCTGTCAGTGACAGCTGTCACTGACAGGTCTCTAAGCCAATCAGGAAGCGCAACGTCGTTGCGCTCACCTGATTGGCTGAGCGCTGTCTGCACTGTGACAGCGCATCGCACAGCTCCCTCCATTATATTCAATGGTGGGAACTTAGCGGCTAGCGGTGAGGTCACCCGCCGGTCAGCGGCTGACCGGCGGGTGACCCCACCGCTACCCGCAAAGTTCCCACCATTGAAAGTAATGGAGCGGCTTTGCGATGCGCTGTCACAGTACAGACAGCGGACAGCCAATCAGGTGAGCGCCACGGAAGTAGCGCTTCCTGATTGGCTGAAGGGACGTCAGTGACAGGAGTCACGTGATGTCCCGGCATTCGGGAGAAAGGGGTCTTATGTGAAAACATTGGACCCCTTTCTAGTCCGGTATGGATCGGTGTTCGGTTTGTTTTTTTGCCAAGAACGTGGATTTACCTCTGGACGTGGATGTACCTCTGGACGCTGGAAGGTGAGTATAATTTTTTCACAGGTACCCTCGGATCGTCGGCGACCGTGGCAGTCGGCGTGTCAACATAGGTAAGTATGTGTGTGTCGGCAGTATGTAATAAAGTTGTACAAGTCACGGTGTCTGTGTCCTGTTTTTATTTGGGTATTTTTTTTCCCAGTAGTACTACAGGTACCAGCGGGCCCGTTTTTCTCCCGCATGCTGGTACTTGTGGTTCTCCAAGTACCAGCTTGCGGGGGAGGCTTGCTGTGACTTGTAGTACTAATGGAAAAAACAATATCTTTTTATTATCACAAAGGCTATCAGCCCCCCCATCCGCAGCCCATTGGATGGGGGGGGACAGCCTCGGGCTTCACCCCTGGCCCTTGGGTGGCTGGGGGGGGGGGGACCCCTTGATTGAAGGGGTCCCCACTCCCCCAGGGTACCCCGGCCAGGGGTGACTAGTTGGATATTTGATGCCACGGCCGCAGGGCACGGCATAAAAGTGACCCCCGGCTGTGGCATTATCTGTCCAGCTAGTGGAGCCCGATGCTGGTGTTAAAAATACGGGGGACCCCTACTCTTTTTGTCCCCCGTATTTTTGGCACCAGCATCAGGCGCAGAGCCCGGTGCTGGTTTTAAAAATACGGGGGATCCCTGGCCAATTTTTCCCCTGCATTTTTAGAACCAGGACCAGCTCAAAGAGCCCGAGGCTGGTTATGCTTTGGAGGGGGGACCCCACGCCATTTTTTTTCCGGGTTTTTCACGTTTTTTCCCGTTTTTTAAAATCGCGGCAAAATCCGCCAAATCGGCCGATTTTCGCCCGCGATTCTGGCGAATCCGTTTTTCATTGAATATGGTGAATCCCGGCAGGCACCTGCCGGGATTCACCTGACGAATTTGGTCGAATTAAAAAACGGCGATAATTGCCGCGAATTCGACCGCAATTGCATATACCCCTATGGATAGGTGTAACATTGATTTGTTTTTACGTCACATACTGGATTCTGCGGGTTTCATGGTGGAGGCCATGAAGGACATTGGCCTGCTTAATGTAAGGGCTACTTCCACGGCAGTATCTGCATGCATAGGACTCTGGCTATGCCGATAGACTGCAGATGCAGAATCCAAGAAAAGTGTGGAGACCCTGCCAGGTCAGGCACTATTTGGGGACGCATTGGATGCATACTGTGGGTTCGTCGACATTTCTTCCTTCCGCAGCAGCACCGGCTAGGAATCCTACGCCTACACTGCAGTCCTTTTGGGACGCAGAATTGAAAAATATCCAAACCCCCACTTTCTTTAGAGGAGGTCGGGAAAAATCCAGAAAACCTGCACCAACAGGTTCCCAGGAACAGAAACCAGATTCTGCTTCCTCAAAATCTTCAGCATGATGGTGGACCTCCCAGCCTGGAGATTGGGCAGGTGGGAGCAAGACTGAAAGATTTCAGTCACGTCTGGGCGTCATCAGGCCTAGACCCCTGGGTGACAGACATTGTTGCCCAGAGCTACAGACTGGAGTTTCAGGAACTCCCACCTCACAGATTCTTCTTATTCTACGGCAGGTTTGGTATGTCCAAGATCTGTTCATAGTATTCGAGGTTAAAAAGAGGCAAAATGCCCATCGCACTGAACCTGTATTTTGTATTAAGTTGAGTTGATTTTAATGTACCTGCTGAAGAATGTTTTATGACTGGTTAACAAGTACAAATAATGTTACTTCCGGATTAACAACTTCAATATTTTAAATGTTGTAACCTTGGATATCCTTTTCAATCAGAAATTCATCCAATCCCCTTTTAAATGCATTTACAGTGTCCACCATTACCGCCTTTCCTGGCAAGGAATTCCAAATCCTTATTACCCTAACAGTGAAGAACCCTTTCCTCCGTTGCGTGCGGAATTTTCTCTCCTCCATCCTCAGCGAGTGCCCACATGTCCTAAACAGAGTTCTTTTAATAAATAATTCCTCTAATAACTTTGTAGTGCGCTTTACATATTTGAAGACATTAATAATGTCTCCTCTTAGACGCCTCTTTTCCAGTGTATACATGTTCAACCTAGTAAGCCTTTCCTCGTAATCCAGTCCCTGTAGCCCTTTAATCAATTTATACCCCTTTTCCACTAGCTGTTTTTGCACGGGGGCGCGCATCGACACGGGTTTTTAGTAGGTGGAAACGGGTCAACACGGATTGAGTGACCCGGGAATCCAACCCGGCTATTTACCTGGGTAGAACACGGTAATGACACGGATAACGGTGCAGTGGAAACGGTCATTACACGTGTTTTCAGACCCGAGTAACGCTCTGAGACGCTGATTGGTGCTTCTGGGGCACTGGAAGATGTCATCCCTGGGAGACACGCTGGGCACATGCAGGCACCGAAGCAGCAAACAAACGCGGATGCACATCTATTGCAGCAGCTACAACACTACGCTGGGCACATGCAGGCATTGAGGCAGCTTGCAAACAAAACACTCTGAAGTCACGCTGGGTACATAGATATTTTTATTGCAGCAGCTTCCAAACAAACAGACAATATACAGCAGCAGAAGCTCCAGCACCGCAACATGGCTAGCCATACCTGGTCAGACACAGAGATCAAAGAGCTGCTTAATATTCGGGGAGAGGAAGAAATTAGAAGGCAGGTGACTGGAACAGTTAAGGATGTGATAGTCTACAAGAACATATCCCTTATGCTGGCATAAAGGGGCATCCAAAAAACCCAGCAACAAGTCGTTAACAAATTGAAGGCACTACGCAGACAATTCACCAAAGTACACGACCATAACCGCAAGAAAAGTGGTGCTGGGCGTATGGAATGGGCATATTATGACCTATGCTATAGTGTCTTCGGCAAAACTGCGGTAACAAATCCCATAGCACTATCGTCATCCAGCTCTGCCAGTCGCCAGGACTGTGACGAAACACAGCACAGCCTTCCCAGCTCACAATGCAGCCCATCATCTCCGCTGCTTATATCGATAGGTAGCCCTCTCTGCAAAGAATTGAGCTCTCCTTCTCCAGCTCTGCAGTAGGTAGCACAAGGTGAAAAGCTGCATCAAGCTGTCTGCAGTTTACTGCTGCTTTCTGCTACAAACAGTCTGCGACTCCATGCTAGACACAGCTACTGCAGCGGCGTCCATTGCTGCAATGCTGTGAGCAGGCCCCACCCCTCCCTTTTGGTCATTTTGATGACATCATCTTGATGAGACAGTAAAAAGTCCATTTGTGATGACGGCAATAGGCTTTTACAGAGCTTACCCGGGTTAGGTGGAAACAGATCAGACACGGGAATAACCCGTGTCGAAGTGTAGTGGAAACGGGGGAGCCAACACGGGTTGTAGCCATGTTAAACATCCCGGATCGGACACGGTACGTAGGTGGAAAAGGGGTATTAGTAGCTCGCCTTTGAACCCTTTCGAGTTCACCGATATCTTTTTATTTTTATCCTCATATGTCCTAGGGGTCTACTTCAGTACCATGGGGTATAGACGGTTCCGCAGGAGCCATGGGCACTTTAAGACTTTTCAAGGGAGTGAACTAGCTCCTCCCTCTATGCCCTCCTCCAGACCCCAGTTTAGAAAATGTGCCCAGGCAGACTGGATGCACTCCATGGGAGCGCTACTGAGTTTCTCTGAAATACTTTGTTAGGTTTTTTATTTTCAGGGAGGACTACTGGCAACAGTCTCCCTGCATTGTGGGACTTATGGGGCAGAAGTAGGAACCAACTTCCTGAATAGTTTCATGGCTTTGCTTCTGGCTGACAGGACACCATTAGCTCCTGAAGGGTACTGAACACTAGCTGCGTCTATGCGCTCACTCCCACAGCCCGCCGTCACCCCCCTTACAGAGCCAGAAGACAGGTGAGTGTACAGAAGAGGATCTTCAGTCATCGTGATGGCTAAAAGGTACCGCGCAGCGGGCGGGAACGCTGCGCGCCATGCTACCCTTCAACACAGGCACAGCAGGGTGCAGGGCGCGGGGGGGAGGGCACCCTGGGCAGCATGAAACCGAATCAAAACTGGCTAATAAGGGGACATAAGTTGCTGAGGCACAATCCTACCCCCGCCAGTATAAAAATTAGTATTGAAATTGCTGAGGGGAAACGCGCCATTGTGGGTGCGGGGCTTCCTCCTCAGTCAGCCAGCACACTGCTCGGTGCCATTTTCTCTTCAAGCAAGCTGCAGAGAAGAACGCTGGTCCTCCTCCACTTCTGAACAAGTATCAGGGTGCAAAACAGGGGGGGGGGGCACAGTATAAATTGGTGCTGTATTGTGAATTTATTATAAATGCGCTACAGGTCTGTGGGCAGTTTTGTGTTACACAGGGTTTTTATCACTAGCGCTGGGTTGTGAGCTGGCAAATCCTTTTGTGTCCTTCTGACAGATTTTACTGTGGGTCTGTCCCCTATGGTGTGGTTGTGCACGTGTGTGACATGTCTGAGGCAGACATTTTAGGGACACAGAGTTGTAATGTGGTGGTGCTGCCGGCACACCACGTGCCTGAATGGGTGAAAGAATTACGTGATAGTGTGAATCATATCAGTAAGAGGTGGGATAAGTCTGAGTCTCATGCAGAAAACTGGAGAAAATCAGTGGAGGATGTGATTTTTCATAGTTCTGCCCTTTCATCCAAAGGTGACCCCTCTGGGTCACATAAGAGACCATTTGCACAAATAGTACAAACTGATACCGGCACGGACTCTGACTCCTGTGTCGACACTAGTGATTCCAGGGGAATAGATCCTAAATTGGAAAAAGGCATTCAATACATGATTGTTGCTATAAAGGAAGTCTTGGAAGTTACGGAAGCCCCTCCTTTACCTCAGGAGAAGGCTTATTTTTATAAGGAAAAGAAAATTAATGTAACTTTTCCACCTTTTCACAAGCTAAATACTCTCTTTGAGGGAGTTTGGGCAAACCATGAAAAGAAATTTCAGATTCCCAAAAGAATTCAGGTTGCTTATTCCTTCCCAGCAGAGGACAGGAAAAGATGGGAGTCACCCCCCCGTTCTAGACAGTGCCCTGTCACGTTTAGCTAAAAAGGTGATTCTCCCTGCACCTTGGACGGCTTCACTAAAGGAGCCGGCAGACCGCAAGTTGGAGACTACGTTAAAATCTATTTATGTGGCCAATGGTACGCTACTCAGGCCCACCATTGCTTGTGCGTGGGTGAGTAGTGCTATTGAAGAATGGTCAGACAACTTGTCATCTGAAATTAACACGATAGATAGAGATGAGATACTCCTAACCTGAGGTCAAATTAAAGACGCTGCTACATACATGCTAGAAGCCATGAAAGATATTGGGCTCTTGGGTTCAAAAGCCGCTACTATGGCAGTCTCAGCTCGGAGGGCGTTGTGGATTCGCCAATGGAATGTTGACGCAGATTCCAAAAGAAACTTGGAGGCTCTCCCGTATAAAGGTGAGGCCTTGTTCGGAGATGGGCTGGATGCTTTAGTCTATGCGGCTACCGCAGGTAAGTCGACATTCTTGCCTTATGCTCCTGCGCCGGCAAAAAAGACACCTCACTCAGATGCAGTCCTTTTGGCCCAACAAGTACAAAAAGGGGTAAAGGTTCCCTCTTTCTTTGCAGGTAGAGGGAGGGGAAGAGGAAAAAAGTCCACAGCGTCTCCAGGAGCGCTGGAGCAGAAATCAACCCCTGCTTCTGACAAATCTGCAGCATGACGCTGGTGCTCCCGTGCAGGAGTCCGCTCGGGTGGGAGCACGTCTGAAACTTTTCAGTCAGCTCTGGGTTCAATCTGGCCTTGACCCATGGGTCTTGCAAATAGTGTCCCATGGATACAAACTGGAGTTTCAAGACGTCCCCCCATGCCGATTTTTCAAATCGACCTTGCCAGCTTCTCTTCTGGACAGAGAAGTAGTAACAGCTGCAATTCAAAAATGTCAGGATCAGGTCATTGTCCTGATACCCTTGTCATAACAGGGAGAAAGTTTTTATTCAAGCCTCTTCGTAGTTCCGAAGCTGGATGGCTCGGTCAGACCAATTTTAAACCTGAAATCTCTGAATCTCTACCTGGAAAGATTCAAGTTCAAGATGGAATATCTGAGGGCAGTGATTTCCAGTCTGGAGGAAGGGGACTTCATGGTGTCAGTAGACATAAAAGATGCTTACTTGCATGTTCCCATTTATCCACCTCATCAAGCTTATCTGAGATTCGCAGTACAGGATTGCCATTACCAGTTCCAGACGTTGCCGTTCGGGCTCTCCACGGCACCGAGGGCATTCACCGAGGTGATGGCAGAGATGATGGTCCTCCTTCAACAACAAGGATTCAATATAATTCCTTACCTGGACAATCTCCTGATAAAAGCGAGATCCAGGGAACGGTTGGTACAGAACATTGCACTCTCCCTGTCAGTACTCCAACAACACGGTTGGATCATGAATTTTCCGAAGTCGCAGTTGGAACCGACGACAAGATTGTCCTTTCTGGGGATGATACTGGACACGGAAGTACAGAGGGTATTTCTTCCGGTAGAAAAGGCTCAGAGAATGGTCAAACAGATTTTGAAGCCAACAAGAGTGTCGATACATCAATGCATTCGTTTGTTGGGAAAGATGGTAGCGGCCTACGAGGCCATACAGTTTGGCCGATTCCATGCCACAGTATTCCAGTGGGACGTGTTGGACAAGTGGTCCGGAACCCACCTACACATGCACCAGAAGATAATCTTGTCCTCCAAAGCCAGGATTTCGCTCCTGTGGTGGCTACACAGTTCTCACCTATTAGAGGGACGCAGGTTCGGGATTCAGGACTGGGTCCTAGTAAACACAGATGCAAGTCTCCGAGGCTGGGGAGCAGTCACACAGGGAAAAAGCTTCCAAGGAAAATGGTCAAGTCAGGAATCCTGTCTTCACATAAATGTTCTGGAATTGAGAGCCATTTACAACGGCCTTCTACAAGCAGGGCATCTTCTTCAAGATCAACCCATGCAGATCCAGTCGGACAATGTAACAGCAGTCGCGTACATAAACCGTCAGGGCGGAACGAAAAGCAGAGCGGCAATGGCAGAGGTGACGAAGATCCTCCTCTGTGCAGAAAAACATGCAAGAGCTCTGTCTGCAATTTTCATTCCAGGAGTGGACAACTGGGAAGCAGACTTCCTCAGCAGACACGATCTCCATCCAGGAGAGCGGGGCCTCCACCAAGAAGTCTTCGCAGAGGTGACAAGTCTTTGGCGAGCTACTCAAGTAGACATGATGGCATCTCGTCTCAACAAGAAGCTTCAGAGATATTGTTCCAGGTCGAGAGACCCTCAAGCAATAGCAGTGGATGCACTAGTGTCACAGTGGGTGTTTCGGTCGGTGTATGTTTTCCCTCCACTTCCACTGATACCAAAAGTTCTCAAGCTCATAAGAAGAACAAGGGTTCGAGCGATCCTCATTGTCCCAGACTGGCCAAGGAGAGCGTGGTATCCAGATCTTCAGGAGTTTCTCATAGAAGATCGTCGGCCTCTTCCTCTTCGCGAGGGCCTGCTGCTGCAGGGGCCGTGCATGTATCAAGACTTACCGTGGCTACGTTTGACGGCATGGCTGAGAGCCGGATCCTAGCCCGAAAAGGGTATTCCCAAAGAAGTCACCCCCACTCTTATTCAGGCCAGGAAAGGAGTAACATCTAGACATTACCACCGTATTTGGAGAATATGTGTCTTTGTGTGATTCCAAGAAGGCTCCTATGGAAGAGGTTCACTTGGGACGTTTTCTCCATTTTCTGCGGGTGTGGATGCGGGCCTAAGATTGGGTTCAGTCAAGGTCCAGATTTCGGCCTTATCAGTTTTCTTTCATAAACAATTGGCCTCCCTTCCAGAAATTCAGACCTTCGTGAAAAGGGTGCTGCACATCCAACCTCCATTTGTGCCTTCGGTGGCACCATAGGACCTTAATGAGGTGTTGCAATTCCTTCAAAAGGAATGGTTTGAACCTCTACAGGAGATAGAATTGACGTTTCTCACTTGGAAAGTGGTCATGCTATTGACCTTGGCTTCCGCAAGGCGGGTTTCTGAGTTGGGGGCCTTATCTCACAAGAGCCCTTACCTGATCTTCCATGAAGATAGGGCAGAGTTGAGAACTCGCCAACAATTTCTTCCGAAGGTGGTTTCGTCTTTCCATATAAATCAGCCTATTGTGGTGCCAGTGGCTACTGACACCTTCACTGCGTCAAAGTCTCTAGATGTGGTTAGAGCTTTGAAAATTTATGTCGCAAGAACAGCTAGGATTCAGGAAAACAGAGGCTCTGTTTATCATGTATGCTCCAAACAAGATTGGGTGTCCTGCTTCTAAGCAGACCATTGCGCGCTGGATCAGAGGGACGATTCAGCACGCTCATTCCATGGCAGGATTGCCGATAACGAAGTCGGTAAATGCCCATTCTACTAGAAAGGTGGGCTCATCCTGGGCGGCTGCCCGGGGGGGTCTCGGCGTTACAACTTTGCCGAGCAGCTACTTGGTCAGGGGCGAAGACGTTTGCAAAGTTTTACAAGTTTGACACCTTGGCCGATGAGGACCTCAAGTTTGGTCAGTCGGTGCTGCAGGGTCATCCGCACTCTCCCGCCCGTACTGGAGCTTTGGTATAACCCCATGGTACTGAAGTGGACCCCAGCATCCTCTAGGACGTATGAGAAACAGGATTTTAATACCTACCAGTAAATCCTTTTTCTCCTAGTCCGTAGAGGATGCTGGACACCCGACCCAGTGTGCACTTTACCTGCAGTTGTTAGTTTTGTAGTTACACGAGTGTTGTGTTACGATTATTTTCGGCTTGTTGCTGCAATTGTTCATGCCCGTTGGCATGTGTTATGTTGAATGCCATGTTGTGCGGTATGGTTTGTGTGAGCTGGTATGAATCTCACCATTAGTTTAAAAGTAAATCCTTTCCTCGAAATGTCTGTCTCCCTGGACACAGTTCCTATACTGAGGTCTGGAGGAGGGGCATAGAGGGAGGAGCCAGTTCACACCCTTGAAAAGTCTTAAAGTGCCCATGGCTCCTGCGGAACCGTCTATATACCCATGGTACAGAAGTGGACACCAGCATCCTCTACGGACTAGGAGAAAAGGATTTACCGGTAGGTATTAAAATCCTGTTTTGTTTTGTTTTTTGTTTTTTTGTTTTTTTATACCGTGGTGCCCAAAACTGAACACAATATTCCAGGTGCGGATGTACCAATGATTTGTACAGCGGCAGAATTACATCCTAGTCCCTTGTTTTCTCTAACGTCCTAGTGGATGCTGGGGACTCCGTAAGGACCATGGGAATAGACTGGCTCCGCAGGAGACAGGGCACTTTAAGAAAGAATTTGGATACTGGTGTGCTCTGGCTCCTCCCTCTATGTCCCTCCTCCAGACCTCAGTTTGAATCTGTGCCCGGACGAGCTGGGTGCTACTTAGTGAGCTCTCCTGAGCTTGCTAAAAAGAAAGTATTTTGTTAGGTTTTTTTATTTTCAGAGAGATCTGCTGGCAACAGACTCTCTGCTACGTGGAACTGAGGGGAGAGAAGCAGCCCTACTCACTGAAGATAGGTCCTGCTTCTTAGGCTACTGGACACCATTAGCTCCAGAGGGATCGTACACAGGATCGCACCCTTGGTCGTCCGATCCCGGAGCCGCGCCGCCGTCCCCCTCGCAGAGCCGGAAGACAGAAGCCGGTGACAGAAGCAAGAAGACTTCGAAATCGGCGGCAGAAGACTCCAGTCTTCATATGAGGTAGCGCACAGCACTGCAGCTGTGCGCCATTGCTCCCACACTAAACCCACATACTCCGGTCACTGTAGGGTGCAGGGTGCAGGGGGGGGCGTCCTGGGCAGCAATTAGAGACCTCTTGGCAAAAGTGGGCATATATACAGTTGGGCACTGTATATATGCATGGGCCCCCGCCATATTTTTACACAGAATCACGGGACAGAAGCCCGCCGCTGAGGGGGCGGGGCTTCTTCCTCAGCACTCACCAGCGCCATTTTCTCTCCACAGCTCCGCTGAGAGGAAGCTCCTCAGGCTCTCCCCTGCAGAAACACTGTAGAAGAGGGTAAAAAGAGAGGGGGGGCACATAAATTTGGCGCAAAAACAGTATATACAGCAGCTACTAGGTTAACACTAAGTTACTGTGTGACTCCTGGGACATATAGCGCTGGGGTGTGTGCTGGCATACTCACTCTCTGTCTCTCCAAAAGGCCTTGTGGGGGAACTGTCTTCAAATAGAGCATCCCCTGTGTGTGTGGTGTCGGTACGCTTGTGTCGGCATGTTTGACGAGGAAGGCTATGTGGAAGCAGAGCGGGAACAAATGAATGTGAGGTCGCCGCCGACGGCGCCGACACCCGATTGGATGGATATGTGGAAGGTTTTAAATGATAATGTTACTTCCTTGCATAAAGGGTTGGATAAAGCTGAAGCCTTGGGACAGCCGGGGTCTCAGCCCATGCCTGATCCTATGTCACAGAGGCCGTCAGGGTCTCGGAAGCGCCCACTATCCCAAATTGTTGACACAGATGTCGACACGGATTCTGACTCCAGTGTCGATGGCGATGATGCAAAGTTACAGCCTAAAATGGCTAAAGCCATCCGTTACATGATTATAGCAATGAAAGATGTGTTGCACATCACAGAGGAAACCCCAGTCCCTGACAAGAGGGTTTATATGTATGGGGAAAAAAGGCAAGAGGTGACCTTTCCCCCTTCACATGAGTTAAATGAGTTATGTGAAAAGGCATGGGAATCTCCAGATAGAAAACTGCAGATTTCCAAACGGATGCTTATGGCGTATCCTTTCCCGCCAACAGACCGTTTACGCTGGGAATCCTCCCCGAGGGTAGACAAAGCTTTAACACGCTTATCCAAGAGGGTAGCCCTACCGTCACAGGATACGGCCACCCTAAAAGATGCTGCGGATAGAAAGTAGGAGGGTATCCTGAAGTCTATTTATACACCTTCAGGTACCCTACTAAGGCCGGCGATTGCGTCGGCCTGGATGTGTAGTGCTGTAGCAGCATGAACAGATACCTTATCTGAGGAACTTGATAACTTGGACAAGGATACTATAGTACTGACCCTGGGGCATATAAAAGACGCTGTCCTATATATGAGAGATGCTCAAAGAGACATTAGCCTACTGGGCTCTAGAATAAATGCAATGTCGATTTTCTGCCAGAAGGGTCCTGTGGACTCGGCAATGGACAGGCGATGCCGACTCAAAAAGGCACATGGAGGTTTTACCTTACAAGGGTGAGGAATTGTTTTGGGACGGTCTCTCGGACCTGGTCTCCACAGCTACGGCTGGAAAGTCAAATTTTTTGCCATATGTTCCCTCACAACTAAAGAAAGCACTGTATTACCAAATGCAGTCCTTTCGATCACAAAGAGGCAAGAAAGTCCGAGGTGCGTCCTTTCTTGCCAGAGGCAGGAGTAGAGGAAAGAAGCTGCACAATACAGCTAGTTCCCAGGAACAGAAGTCCTCCCCGGCTTCCACTAAATCCACCGCATGACGCTGGGGCTCCACAGGCGGAGCTAGGCCCGGTGGGGGCGCATCTCCGAAATTTCAGCCACAAGTGGGTTCACTCCCAGGTGGATCCCTGGGCTATAGAGATTGTGTCTCAGGGATACAAGCTGGAATTCGAAGAGCTGCCCCCTCACCGTTACCTCAAATCGGCCCTGCCAGCTTCCCCCTTAGAGCGGGAAATAGTGTTAGCTGCAATTCACAAATTGTATCTTCAACAGGTGGTGGTTAAGGTTCCCCTCCTTCAACAGGGAAGGGGTTACTATTCGACCATGTTTGTGGTACCGAAACCGGACGGTTCGGTCAGACCCATATTGAATTTAAAATCCCTGAACATATACCTGAAAAGGTTCAAGTTCAAGATGGAATCGCTCAGAGCGGTCATCGCAAGCCTGGAAGGGGGGGATTTTATGGTGTCTATGGACATAAAGGATGCTTACCTTCATGTCCCCATTTATCCACCTCATCAGGCGTACCTCGGATTTGTGGTACAGGATTGTCATTACCAATTCCAGACGTTGCCGTTTGGTCTCTCCACGGCACCGAGAATATTTACCAAGGTAATGGCGGAAATGATGGTGCTCCTGCGAAAGCAAGGGGTCACAATTATCCCATACTTGGACGATCTCCTCATAAAGGCGAGGTCCAGAGAGCAGTTGCTGATCAGCGTAGCACGCTCTCGGGAAGTGTTACAACAGCACGGCTGGATTGTAAAAATTCCAAAGTCGCAGTTGATTCCTACGACTCGTCTGCCTTTCCTGGGCATGATTCTGGACACAGACCAGAAGAGGGTTTTTCTCCCGATGGAGAAGGCTCATGACACTGGTCAGAGACCTATTAAAACCAAAACAAGTGTCGGTGCATCACTGCACGCGAGTCCTGGGAAAGATGGTGGCATCATACGGCAGGTTTCATGCGAGGACCTTTCAATGGGATCTGTTGGACAAGTGGTCCGGATCACATCTACAGATGCATCGGCTGATCACCCTGTCCCCCAGGGCCAGGGTGTCTCCTGTGGTGGCTGCAGAGTGCTCACTTTCTCGAGGGCCGCAGATTCGGCATTCAGGACTGGGTCCTGGTGTCCACGGACGCAAGCCTCCGAGGGTGGGGAGCAGTCACATAGGGAAGAAATTTCCAAAGTCTGTGGTCAAGTCAGGAGACTTGTCTTCACATCAACATCCTGGAACTAAGGGCACTATACAACGCCCTACATCAAGCGGAGACCCTGCTTCGCGACCGACCGGTGCTGATTCAGTCAGACAACATCACCGCAGTGGCTCATGTAAACCGCCAAGGCGGCACAAGGAGCAGGGTGGCGATGGCGGAATCCACCAGAATTCTTTGCTGGGCGGACGATCACGTAAGTGCATTGTCAGCAGTGTTCATTCCGGGAGTGGACAACTGGGAAGCAGACTTCCTCAGCAGGCACGACCTCCACCCGAGAGAGTGGGGACTTCATCAAGAAGTCTTCACGCAGATTGCGAGTCGGTGGGATCTGCCACAAGTAGACATGATGGCATCCCGCCTCAACAAAAAGCTACAGAGGTATTGTGCCAGGTCAAGAGACCCTCAGGCGATAGCTGTAGACGCTCTAGTGACACCGTGGGTGTTCCAGTCGGTCTATGTATTTCCTCCTCTTCCTCGCATACCCAAGGTGCTGAGAATCATAAGAAGAAGAGGAGTGAGAACAATACTCATTGTTCCGGATTGGCCAAGAAGGACTTGGTATCCAGAGATGCAAGAAATGCTCATAGAGGACCCATGGCCTCTGCCTCTTAGACAGGACCTGTTGCAACAGGGGCCCTGTCTGTTCCAAGACTTACCGCGGCTGCGTTTGACGGCATGGCGTTTGAATTCCGGATCCTAGCAGAGAGAGGCATTCCGGATGAGGTTATTCCTACACTGATAAAGGCTAGGAAGGACGTGACGGCTAAACATTATCACCGTATATGGCGAAAATATGTTGCTTGGTGTGAGGCCAGGAATGCCCCTACGGAAGAATTCCAGCTGGGCCGTTTCCTTCACTTCCTACAGTCGGGAGTGACTTTGGGTCTAAAATTGGGTTCCATTAAGGTCCAGATTTCGGCCCTATCCATTTTCTTTCAAAAAGAACTGGCTTCTCTTCCTGAAGTTCAGACGTTTGTAAAGGGAGTGCTGCATATTCAGCCCCCTTTTGTGCCTCCAGTGGCACCTTGGGATCTTAACGTGGTGTTGAGTTTCCTGAGGTCACACTGGTTTGAGCCACTTAAAATCGTGGAGTTAAAATTTCTCACGTGGAAGGTGGTCATGCTATTAGCCTTGGCTTCAGCTAGGCGTGTGTCACAATTAGCGGCTTTGTCACATAAAAGCCCCTATCTGGTTTTCCATATGGACAGGGCGGAATTGCGGACACGTCCGCAATTTCTGCCAAAAGTGGTGTCATCTTTTCATATGAACCAACCTATTGTGGTGCCTGCGGCTACTCGTGACTTGGAGGATTCCGAGTTACTAGATGTGGTCAGGGCTTTGAAGGTTTATGTGGCCAGAACGGCTGGAGTCAGGAAAACTGAGTCACTGTTTATCCTGTATGCACCTAACAAGCTGGGTGCTCCTGCTTCAAAGCAAACTATTGCTCGCTGGATCTGTAACACGATTCAGCAGGCTCATTCTGCGGCGGGATTGCCGCTGCCAAAATCAGTAAAAGCCCATTCCACGAGGAAGGTGGGCTTTTCTTGGGTGGCTGCCCGAGGGGTCTCTGCATTACAGCTTTGCCGAGCAGCTACTTGGTCGGGTTTAAACACTTTTTGCAAAGTTCTACAAGTTTGATACCCTGGCTGAGGAGGACCTTGTGTTTGCTCATTCGGTGCTGCAGAGTCATCCGCACTCTCCCGCCCGTTTGGGAGCTTTGGTATAATCCCCATGGTCCTTACGGAGTCCCCAGCATCCACTAGGACGTTGGAGAAAATAAGATTTTACTTACCGGTATATCTATTTCTCGTAGTCCGTAGTGGATGCTGGGCGCCCTTCCCAAGTGCGGACTTTTTCTGCAATGCTTGTATATAGTTATTGCTTACATAAGGGTTATGTTATAGTTTGCATCAGGGTTGATCTGATGCTCTATTGTTGTTCATACTGTTAACTGGGTAAGTTTATCACAGGTTATATGGTGTGATTGGTGTGGCTGGTATGAGTCTTGCCCTGGATTCCAAAATCCTTTCCTTGTACTGTCAGCTCTTCCGGGCACAGTTTCTTTAACTGAGGTCTGGAGGAGGGACATAGAGGGAGGAGCCAGAGCACACCAGTATCCAAATTCTTAAAGTACCCTGTCTCCTAGCGGAGCCCGTCTATTCCCATGGTCCTTACGGAGTCCCCAGCATCCACTACGGACTACGAGAAATAGATTTACCGGTAAGTAAAATCTTATTTTAATTCCCCATTTTATGGACGCTAACACCTTACTTTCCTTCTTTATTGCGCTTTGATATTGTATACTGTTATTAAGTTTATTATCAATGAGTACCCTCAAATCCTTTTCTGAAACGGTTACCCGTAGACTTTCCCCGTTTAATATGTAGGGTGCAAGTTTTGTTTTTAGTCCCGAAATGCATAACCTTGCATTTTTCTATATTGAACCTCATTCTCCATTTAGACGCCCAGATTTCCACATCTATTTCTGAATTAATTACCCTACACAGTTCAGTATCATCTGCAAGGATTGTCACTGTGCTTTCCAGGCCTATTTCTAGGTCATTGATAAATATGTTGAACAGTAGTGGCCCGAGTACAGATCCCTGTGGTATTCCGCTGACTACTGGTGTCCAGCTTGAGGACTTCCCGTTGAGCACTACTCGCTGTACCCTGTTTTGCAGCCAGTTACTTATCCATGTACAAACAGTTTTCCCTAGGCCAAACTCTTTTAATTTGACGATTAATCTCCTGTGAGGCACTGTATCGAAGGCTTTTGCAAAATCTAAGTAGACCATATCCTTGGTCAAGATTGTCGCTCACTTCCATGTAGAAGTTAACTAAGTTGGTATGACATGATCTGTCCCTCACAAACCCATGCTGGTTCTTGCTAATAATCTTAGTGGCCTGCAGATACTCCTGTATGCTATCCCTAAGAATTCCTTCCAATATTTTCCCCACTATAGATGTCAAACTAATCGGCCTGTAGTTACCCGGATGATTTTTGGATTCTTTTTTAAATACTGGCACTACCTCTGCTATACGCCAATCCTTCGGTACCATGCCAGATCTAATTGACCTATTGAAAATCAAGTATAGGGGTCTTGCTAGTTGTGACCTAAGCTCCATAAGAACCTTTGGATGAAGTCTGTCCAGGCCATGTGATTTATTAATCTTTATTTTGCGTAATCTCTCCCTGACTACTTCTTCACTTAAACAAGTATCTAAACACGAATCCTTACTGTCACTATCGCTATGCACTACTCCCACCATCAGGCCCATCTCTACCCGTAAAATGGGTTCTTCCAGGGCAGATGCCTGGGGTGTGTCTGCTGTTCAGCTTGCCGAGCGGCTACTTGGTCGGGGTCGAACACGTTTGCTAAGTTCTACAAGTTCGATACTTTGGCCTCTGAGGTCCTAAACTTTGGTCAATCAGTAATGCAGAAACCTCAGCATTCTCTCTCTCCCGTACTGGGAGCTTTGGTTCATCCCTATGGTACTAAATTGGACCCCAGCATCCTCTAGGACATAAGAGAAAATAGGATTTTAATTGATCTACCTGCAAATCCTTTTCTCGTAGTCCGTAAAGGATGCTGAGCGTCCGCCCAGTGCTTCGTATTCCTGCATTGTTACTTGGTTAAGTTTGATGGTTCAGCCGTTGCTGAATTGTTCCAAGTTGGTTAGCTTAACTTTCCTTTTTTGTTATGTATGAGCTGGTGAGAATCTCGCCACTATCTGTGCATTTCCTTCTCTCGAAGTATGTCCGTCGCCTCGGGCACAGTTTCTAGACTGAGTCTGGTAGGAGGGGCATAGAGGGAGGAGCCAGCCCACACTATTAAACTCTTAAAGTGCCAGTGGCACCCAAAGGACCCATCTATACCCCATGGTACTAAACTAGACCCCAGCATCCTCTGCAGACTACAAGAAAAGTTTTTCCCGGTAGGTAATTAAAATCCTATTTTCCAATCTGGTAGTGCATGATGTACTGGTACGCTTTCTGCAGAGACAAATGTGTTCACATCCACCTATCCTCAAATCTCACCAAATAGCCCCATTAAGTGCACCATGGACTTTGCTGGCCAAAAACACTAATCCTAAGCACCTGTACACTATGGACCAGATTCAGATTAGTACATAAACCCACTGGTTAACGTACAATCCGATGGTGGGCCTTGTACGTGATTGCCTTTTAAAAAAAGGTCCACGTTTGGCTGACCTCTCACATGGACACCGAACTCTGACTTCATTACATCCCGGCCACTGTGTTTGGTCGCTAGTAAATTTATTTGTTTGAAAAACAATGGCAAACATTTCCGTGTTTGGCAGCTCGTACAAACACAGACTTATGTATGTGCAAATATCTGTACCCTACAGTGGACAAAGTCAGCCGATTTGTTGGTTCCAAAAAAATGGACAGTATGTTACGCACACCAGTGCTAACAGGAGTATACCGGTGTATGAACAGAGAGGGAAGCGAAGCAAACGAACTCACAGACAGTATAACATAACATACACAGGAGGTGATGGAATAACTAATAAACACAAAGTGAACGGAGAAGCCCAAAGGCTCAGGAATTGGGTGTCTCCCTAGTGTCAGGAATGCTCAGATGGAATAGAGCGGACAATGAAGCGAGGTGTAGTGATTTAACATGTGGAGCACCTGAAATGATGTTGCTAAGAGCAACAGAAAAAACCCCAAAGGGTTACCAACGGGTGTGGGAATAAACTCCTTGGTCAGAGATAGAAATATAGACACAAGGAGAGTATCCACAATCCTAACCCCCACTTGCAGGGCACAGGTTCAGCTTACTGCCACTAAACTGACACCTGGACGCCCTGCACAGTGAGGGAGGATTAAGCAAGCAGGTCTGAGAGTACAGCCGCAAACCTGCTGGGTTCACAGAATAGCAAAAGAACCCCAGCAGGTCAAACAACTGACTCCAGTCTTACTGCTAGGTCCGGATTGGCAGAATGAAATACCGAATCCCAAGGCCTATTCGCAGTAAGCCACAAGTAAATACAAAGTCGCACAGTACTAGCTAACTCTCTGGAACTGACTAACAAACAAAGATTCAGCAGCATTTGCCTAGCCTGAGAGGATGGTTTATATAGCAGGTGCTGTCCACGCCCCACTCAGACCTCACAGACTGTGAGCACAAAACCAGCGCCGGATTCCCTGCCGTGCACAGAGCCTGTAACCACTACACAGTAAAAACCCGGACCGGAGTATCAGCTGCGCTCAGGTTACTTCGCTAACACTTGCCCCCCGGTTGCCATGGCGATGTGGCAGCACAGAGCAGGAGATCCTAACAGTACCCCCCCTCTGACGAGGGGTCAAAGAACCCCTACCACCGGGTTTATCGGGGAACTGCGAGAAGAAAGAGCGTATCAGTCTGGGGGCATGAAGATCACAACTGCGCACCCACGACCGCTCCTCCGGGCCATACCCCTTCCAGTGCACCAAAAATGACAGCCGACCCCGAACCATCTTGGAGTCAAGAACCCTTTCAACCACAAACTCCCTCTGACCCCGTATCAGAAGAGGAGAAGGTCTTCCACTGGAAGAAGGATTACTAACCGCCAGTTTTAAAAGGGAACAATGAAATGTTTTATTGATACCCAATGAACGGGGCAGATCTAACTGAAATGCCACCGGATTGATAACCCTGGTGATCTTATAAGGGCCGATGAACCGGGGGCCTAACTTATGAGATGGCTGTCTCAACTTCAAATTCTTGGTGGACAACCAGACGAAGTCTCCTAATTTGAAGCTGCAGGGTCTTCTCCGCTTATCAAAAACTCTTTTGGTCACTAATGACAGACACAAGGGCTTTCTTCACTTTCCTCCAAATACCCCTAAGGACCGAAACAACAGAGGAACCACCAGGCGTGGAATCCAGGGGGTCAAAAGAATTGGCCTTAGGATGATGCCCATACACACAAAGGAAGGGAGAGATCCCTGTAGCAGAGTGAGCCGCGTTGTTATAGGCAAACTCCGCCATGGACAGATAAGCAACCCAGTCAGTATGACACTTGGAGACATAACACCTGAGGAACTGCTCCAAGGACTGGTTCACCCTCTCAGTCTGCCCATTAGACTGTGGATGGTAGCCTGACGACAAGCTCACAGAAATCTGGAGATCAGAACAAAATGCCCTCCAGAATTTGGCCACAAACTGGGATCCACGGTCAGAGACCACATCAAGTGGCAACCCATGGAGGCGCACAACATGCTGCATAAATAACTCAGACAAGTGTCTGGCCGATGGCAACCCAACCAGTGGAACGAAATGCGCCATCTTCGAAAACCTGTCAACGACAACCCAAATGGCTGTCATCCCCGAGGATTTGGGCAAGTCCACCACAAAATCCATGAAAATGTGGGTCCATGGCTTAGACGGAATAGAGAGTGGATGTAATGGGCCGACAGGAACCCCTCTAGGAGTTTTATTTCGGGCACAAACGTCACATGCCCGAACCCACTGATCCACATCCCTAGCCACCGAGGGCCACCACACCGCCCTAGACAGCAACTCCCGAGTTCTGGCAATACCCGGATGCCCTGCCGACCTCTTGGCATGGAATTCCAGGAACACTCGCTGTCTTAACCTAGGAGGCACAAACAAGAGACCTACCGGAAGGTCTGGAGGAGCCTGCTCCTGTGCTCTAAGGACTAATGACAAGAGGTCCTGGGTAATGCCCACTTTAATACATGATGGGGACACAATGGGCAATGGCTCCTCGGTGGTCTCTTGAACTGGAGCAAAACTCCACGAGAGCGCATCAGCCTTGATGTTTTTTGACCCAGGGCGATATGTTATCAAAAAATTAAAGCGAGCAAAAAACAAAGCCCATCGTGCCTGCCTGGCATTGAGCCGCTTCGCTGACTCTAAATATGCCAGATTCTTATGGTCGGTGAGAATTGAGACCACAAACTTAGCCCCCTCAAGCCAGTGTCTCCACTCCCCGAGTGCATCCTTTATAGCCAACAATTCCCGGTTACCCACATCATAATTCATCGCGGCAGACGAAAATTTATGGGAAAAGTAAGCACAGGGATGAAGGCGATTATCAGACACCCCCATCTGAGAGAGCACTGCCCCAATACCTATCTCAGAGGCATCCACTTCTACCACAAAAGGACGCTCTGGATCTGGGTGTCGCAGCACCTTGGCCAAGACAAATGCCCTTTTGAGACGGGCAAAGGCCGCTTTGGCCTCACAAGACCAGTGAGCAACATCCGCCCCTTTCTTAGGGAGTGCCACCAAGGGGGCCACTATAGACGAAAATCCAGCGATAAACCGTCTATAAAAATTCGCAAAGCCCAGAAAACGCTGAAGCGCCTTCAAACTAGTGGGCTGCACCCAATCCAGGACTGCCTGTACCTTAGAACCCTCCATTTGGAAACCTTCTGAGGAGATAATATACCCTAGAAATGCGATTTGCTGGACTTCAAACTCGCACTTCTCCAGCTTCGCCCCAAGCTGGTGGTCTCTGAGTTTCTGGAGGACTAAGCGTACATGCTTCCGATGTTCCTCCAGGGAATGAGAGAAATTTAGGATGTCATCTAGATAAACAACTAAGAATCTATCCAAATATTCCCTGAGCACATCGTTCATGAATTCCTGGAAGACTGCCGGGGCATTAGAGAGCCCAAAAGGCATCACCAAATATTCATAATGCCCTGAGTGGGTATTAAAGGCAGTCGTCCATTCATCCCCCTCTCTTATTCGGATTAGATTGTAAGCACCGCGTAGGTCAATCTTAGAAAAAATGGTGGCAGTACGAAGCTGGTCAAACAAAACCGAAATGAGAGGCAGTGGGTACGAGTTTTTAATCGTGATACGGTTCAATTCCCTGAAGTCGATGCAGGGTCGCAACGAACCATCCTTTTTACCCACGAAGAAGAACCCCGACCCAACTGGGGACTGTGAGGGTCTGATAAATCCCTTAGCCAAGTTCTCCTGAATGTACTCTGCCATAGCCTGAGTCTCAGGACGTGACAGGGAGTACAACCTGCTCTTGGGAAGCTTAGCATCCGGCAACAAATCAATGGCACAGTCATAGGGGCGATGGGGAGGTAGTACCTCCGCAACTTTTTTGGAGAACACATCCGCAAAATCTGCATAACATCCTGGCAAACTTAGCTGCGAGAGCCTGACTGGAAGGCTCAAGCAACTCCTGAAACAATCACTACCCCAACTAAGAATCTCCCCAGAGACCCAGTCAAATTGAGGGTTATGGGCCCTTAACCAGGGTAACCCCAAAACTAATGGGGCAAAAGAACAGACAGTCGCATAAAAAGACAATTTTTCAGAGTGTGTGGCTCCAATAAACAAAGGAATTTGGCTGGTGCAGGAGGTAATTTTACCCTGGGACAATGGTTCCCCGTTTAACCCACAGATCTCAATCTCTGATGCCAAAGGTACTGAGGGAACAGAGTGTTCCAGGGCGAATTGACGGTTCATGAAAACCCCATCGGCCCCACTGTCAACAATGGCCTCAGTCTTGACTGTTTGACCGAGGATCTCCAAAGTCACCGGAATGAGAAAAGTCTTTTTGGGAAATTCTGACTTCTGGCCTGACAGGATATTTCCCATCACCCTCAGGCCCTGAAGTTTTCTGGTGTTTCTGGGCATGATACTACAACATGACCTTTATTCCCACAGTACAAACACAAACCCTGCTGTCTCCTCCGCGTTTTCTCACGCGAGGAGAGGCGGGTAGCCCCAATCTGCATAGGCTCCTCGGAATATTCCTCAGAGTCTGAGGTTCCCTTGGGAAAAAAGGAAACTGCGGTCTCCCTTTCAAGCCTACGCTCTCTCAGCCGTCTATCCACCCGGATGGATAACTGCATGAGCTGATCTAAGCTATCAGGCGAGGGATATTGTACCAGTTGGTCCTTTATCTGGTCAGAAAGGCCCCTTCGGTACTGGTTTCTCAGGGCTGGGTCATTCCACTGGGTATCATGAGCCAACATCCGAAACTCCGTACTATAAACCTCAGCTGGCCGTCGCCCTTGCTTAAGAACCGTAATCTGAGCCTCGGCTGAAGCCATCTTGTCAGGGTCATCATACAAAATGCCCAGTGCCGTAAAAAAAGCATCAACACTTTTAAGCGACGGACAGTCAGGCTGTAACCCATATGCCCAGACCTGTGGGTTTCCTTGTAGCAAGGAAATCACCATGCCCACCCGCTGAATCTCCGACCCAGAAGACTGGGGCCTAAGCCTGAAATATAGCTTACAGCTCTCCTTGAAACAAAAGAACTGCGAGCGATCTCCAGAAAAACGATCCGGGAGATTTACTTTCGGCTCCTTAACCCCTGAACTTGCCGCTGCAGCTGCGGGAGCTCCGCTAGCGGCCTGCGGGGTGTTCATTTTAATGGACATCTCATTTAATTGTCGAGTCAGGACCTGCACCTGATCGACCACCTGTTGCAAAGTATTTTGAGGGGAATGCTCCATATTCCCACAAAATTTCAACAGGAGTAGGGCTGCTGAATATGTTACGCACACCAGTGCTAACAGGAGTATACCGGTGTATGAACAGAGAGGGAAGCGAAGCAAACGAACTCACAGACAGTGGCCCTCATTCCGAGTCGTTCGCTCGGTATTTTTCATCGCATCGCAGTGAAATTCTGCTGCATGCGCAATATTCGCACTGCGACTGCGCCAAGTATCTTTGCTATGAAGATAGTATTTTTACTCACGGCTTTTTCATCGCTCCGGCGATCGTAATGTGATTGACAGGAAATGGGTGTTACTGGGCGGAAACACGGCGTTTTATGGGCGTGTGGCTGAAAACGCTACCGTTTCCGGAAAAAACGCAGGAGTGGCCGGAGAAACGGGGGAGTGGTTGGGCGAACGCTGGGTGTGTTTGTGACGTCAAACCAGGAACGACAAGCACTGAACTGATCGCACAGGCAGAGTAAGTGTGGAGCTACTCTAAAACTGCTAAGTAGTTTGTGATCGCAATATTGCGAATACATCGGTCGCAATTTTAAGATGCTAAGATACACTCCCAGTAGGCGGCGGCTTAGCGTGTGTAACTCTGCTAAATTCGGCTTGCGACCGATCAACTCGGAATGAGGGCCCGTATAACATAACATACACAGGAGGTGATGGAATAACTAATAAACACAAAGTGAACGGAGAAGCCCAAAGGCTCAGGAATTGAGTGTCTCCCTAGTGTCAGGAATGCTCAGATGGAATAGAGCGGACAATGAAGCGAGGTGTAGTGATTTAACATGTGGAGCACCTGAAATGATGTTGCTAAGAGCAACAGAAAAACCCCAAAGGGTTACCAACGGGTGTGGGAATAAACTCCTTGGTCAGAGAGAGAAATATAGACACAAGGAGAGTATCCACAATCCTAACCCCCACTTGCAGGGCACAGGTTCAGCTTACTGACACCTGGACGCCCTGCACAGTGAGGGAGGATTAAGCAAGCAGGTCTGAGAGTACAGCCGCAAACCTCCTGGGTTCACAGAATAGCAAAAGAACCCCAGCAGGTCAAACAACTGACTCCAGTCTTACTGCTAGGTCCGGATTGGCAGAATGAAGTACCGAATCCCAAGGCCTATTCGCAGTAAGCAACAAGTAAATACAAAGTCGCACAGTACTAGCTAACTCTCTGGAACTGACTAACAAACAAAGATTCAGCAGCATTTGCCTAGCCTGAGAGGATGGTTTATATAGCAGGTGCTGTCCACGCCCCACTCAGACCTCACAGACTGTGAGCACAAAACCAGCGCCGGATTCCCTGCCGTGCACAGAGCCTGTAACCACTACACAGTAAAAACCCGGACCGGAGTATCAGCTGCGCTCAGGTTACTTCGCTAACACTTGCCTCCCGGTTGCCATGGCGACGTGGCAGCACAGAGCAGGAGATCCTAACACAGTATGTGCATGTATGTAGATATAATTAATATAGCTTAGCTATAGCGTAAGGCCTCCTAAACAAATTGCTTTGGTTATAATTGAGTTATATGGGTGGAATTCCCAGAAAAGAAAAAGGCGGTTCATATACTTGTATAGATCTATACAACTACTATTGAAGGAAAGTCAACCATAATCCAGTAATAAACATTTAGACACTTAGAAAATGTTATCCATGCATAATAATTCACTATAATTCTAAAGATTGGGATGACTAGAAATTTCCCTTTTTTTTTTTTTTTTTTTTTTCCATATGTAAAGAATGAATCTGTTTTTGTAATTGCAATGAAATGTTGTCCGGGCTGGTAGATTACTTTTTATATTTTTGGAATTGTGATTAAAAATCTGTTTTATATTTTAAACGGCACTTGGAAAATACCCATATCCTTGTTCTTTAGCTGGAGTACTTTATTCTTTTTCCAACAGAGAATTGTTTGCAGAGAAGATGAACTTTGAGCTGTTAAATCATACACTGGTTTTTGTGTACTAATATGATTTATGTATCCAGGAAATGGTTTTATGCAGTATGGGGTTTTTTCTCAGGACTCCCATAATCTTGAAATTAAAAACTTGACCCAGTTGATCTGAAGTCTGCTTGTAAAATATGCCCCATAATTATTTATAGGTTCCAAATAATATGAAAATTATAGCAACCCATTTCCCTTTTTATTGTTACTGTTAAGTTCAGAAATGGTTTAAATTACAGTAAAAAGCATTGTGAGTTTTGATACATAAACTATAAAACTCTTCACCATTCATTACGTTATTTCACATCCCCATAAATATTTTTAACCTGCATTGGGGAGTCTAAAGTAGTGCATATTCTCATGTAGCAATCCGTGATCCACGTTAATAGGATGTACAACCTTTAGACTAGAAGACTTAATTCAAAGAAGCAATTATATAAAATATAATACTGCAGTAGGAATGTTTTTTTATTAAGCATTATTGTCCGTCTGAATACAGCAGAAGTGTTGCATAGTAAAACATTTTTAAGTGACAAAATTGAGTTGGGGTGGAAGGGGGGGGTCTGGTAGGTAAATTGGTACTTTCGAGTCAGAAGTCAGCTCATTGTACTTCTTGGGGAGCTGCTGAATGGACTCTAAAGGCAGAGAAACACGGTAACTGGTGGTGAGCATATGCCCACTCTGTTAAAGCAGCCACCAGTGAGATTTTCCTTCAGTGTTGTCTGTACAACTATCTATCCCCAAAGGACCGGATCTAAGGTACCCTCCTACTACGCTACAAAAGCACCAGCGGCCAGTAGGTAGGCGTGGTCCTAATTCAATATATGAATAGCATGGACATTGCATTATAACATTCACACGCTATTATTCTCTGAAGTTGGACCAAATGGACTTGTACATTATAAACTGTTCATTAAGCTTTTGCCTCTAGGAGAACTCTGTTCTTGATTAAGACAACATTGCTGCTTCTTGTGGCTGTCGAGTTAAACAACTGTGTGGCAATTATCCAAGCTTGAAACTAACGTTTTTATGTACTACTATAACTATTGTTGGCTATAAGTGTGTTACTTTAAATAATAAGATTGTGCTGAACTGTACAACATTTGTTTAAAGCTTGAAATTAACATCTTGGAATACTAACCTAAAATTGCATGCTCCAAGTGAGAAAAGATGGTTGTACTGGAACCAGGCATAATTCAAGCTAACTTGTCACTATTAATATCATACATTAATACTGCAGTAGTATTCATAGATAATATATGTGCAACTGTTAAGACGTTTGGTGTGTAGTTTTTTTTAAAAAAAATTGGGGGGGGGGGGCGTGTGTGTGTGTGTGTGTGTGTGTGTGTTTATTTTTATGATTCACGTATTCAAATGCATTTTACATTTCTGACATAGCACCATTCTTTTCCTTTTTCTGTATCGTAGAGTGACTGACTATTCCCTCGAGTTGGGAGCAGCAATTTGTCAGATATTTTTAGCCCAGTCTTTATGCCCTTATTTCTCTGACGTCCTAGTGGATGCTGGGAACTCCGAAAGGACCATGGGGAATAGCAGCTCCGCGGGAGACTGGGCACAACTAAAGAAAGCTTTTAGGTCACCTGGTGTGCACTGGCTCCTCCCACTATGACCCTCCTCCAAGCCTCAGTTAGATTTTGTGCCCGGCCGAGGTTGGATGCACACTAGGGGCTCTCCTGAGCTTCTAGAAAGAAAGTATATAATTAGGTTTTTTATTTTACAGTGAGACCTGCTGGCAACAGGCTCACTGCAGCGAGGGACTAAGGGGAGAAGAAGCGAACCTACCTGCTTGCAGCTAGCTTGGGCTTCTTAGGCTACTGGACACCATTAGCTCCAGAGGGATCGACCGCATGGAACTGGCCTTGGTGTTCGGTCCCGGAGCCGCGCCGCTGTCCCCCTTACAGAGCCAGAAGCAAGAAGAGGTCCGGAAAATCGGCGGCAGAAGACATCAGTCTTCACCAAGGTAGCGCACAGCACTGCAGCTGTGCGCCATTGCTCCTCATGCACACTTCACACTCCGGTCACTGAGGGTGCAGGGCGCTGGGGGGGGGCGCCCTGAGCAGCAATAAAAACACCTTGGCTGGCATATATATCACAATATATAGCCCCAGAGGCTATATATGTGATAAATACCCCTGCCAGAATCCATAAAAAAGCGGGAGAAAAGTCTGTGAAAAGGGGCGGAGCCATCTCCCTCAGCACACTGGCGCCATTTTCTCTTCACAGTGCAACTGGAAGACAGCTCCCCAGGCTCTCCCCTGTAGTTTTCAGGCTCAAAGGGTTAAAAAGAGAGGGGGGGCACTAAATTTAGGCGCAATGTTGTATATACAAGCAGCTATTGGGAAAAATTCACTCAATATAGTGTTAATCCCTAAATTATATAGCGCTCTGGTGTGTGCTGGCATACTCTCTTTCTGTCTCCCCAAAGGGCTGTGTGGGGTCCTGTCCTCAGTCAGAGCATTCCCTGTGTGTGTGCAGTGTGTCGGTACGGCTGTGTCGACACGTTTGATGAGGAGGCTTATGTGATGGCAGAGCAGATGCCGATAAATGTGATGTCGCCCCCTGTGGGGCCGACACCAGAGTGGATGGATAGGTGGAAGGTATAAACCGACAGTGTCAACTCCTTACATAAAAGGCTGGATGACGTAACAGCTATGGGACAGCCGGCTTCTCAGCCCGCGCCTGCCCAGGCGTCTCAAAGGCCATCAGGGGCTCAAAAACGCCCGCTCCCTCAGATGGCAGACACAGATGTCGACACGGAGTCTGACTCCAGTGTCGACGAGGTTGAGACATATACACAATCCACTAGGAACATCCGTTACATGATCCCGGCAATAAAAAATGTGTTACACATTTCTGACATTAACCCAAGTACCACTAAAAAAGGGTTTTATGTTTGGGGAGAAAAAGCAGGCTGTGTTTTGTTCCCCCATCAAATGAGTGAATGAAGTGTGAAAAAGCGTGGGTTCCCCCGATAAGAAACTGGTAATTTCTAAAAAGTTACTGATGGCGTACCCTTTCCCGCCAGAGGATAAGTTACGCTGGGAGATATCCCCTAGGGTGGATAAGGCGCTCACACATTTGTCAAAAAAGGTGGCACTGCTGTCTTAGGATACGGCCACTTTGAAGGTACCTGCTGATAAAAAGCAGGAGGCTATCCTGAAGTCTGTATTTACACACTCGGGTACTAGACTGAGACCTGCAGATAGTGCTGCTGCAGCGTGGTCTGTAACCCTGTCAAACAGGGATACTATTTTGCGAACATAAGACGTCGTCTTATATAAGAGGGATGCACAGAGGGATATTTTGCCGGCTGGCATCCAGAATTAATGCAATGTCCATTCGGTCAGGAGGTTATTAGAGACCCGACACTGGACAGGTGATGCTGACTTTAAAAGGCACATAGAGCCTTATAAGGGTGAGGAATTGTTTGGGGATGGTCTCTGGGACCTCGTATCCACAGCAACAGCTGGGAAGAAAAATTTTTTACCTCAGGTTTCCTCACAGCCTCAGAAAGCACTGTATTATCAGGTACAGTCCTTTCGGCTTCAGAAATGCAAGCGTGTAAAACGAGGGAAGAGGGAAAAAGCTGCACCAGTCAGCCAGTTCCCAGAATCAAAATTCTTCCCCCGCTTCCTCTGAGTCCACCGCATGACGGGGGGGCTCCACAGGCGTAGCCAGGTACGGTGGGGGGCCGCCTCAAAAATTTCAGCGATCAGTGGGCTCGCTCACAGGTGGATCCCTAGATCTTTCAAGTAGTATTTCAGGGGTACAAGCTGGAATTCGAGGCATCTCCCCCCCGCCGTTTCCTCAAATCTGCCTTGCCGACAACTTCCTCAGGCATGGAGACTGTGCTAGAGGCAATTCACAAGCTGTATTCCCAGCAGGTGATAGTCAAGGTGCCCCTACTTCAACAAGGACGGGGTTACTATTCCACACTGTTTGTGGTACCGAAACCGGACGGTTCGGTGAGACCCATTTTATATTTGAAATCCTTGAACACATACATAAAAAAAATCAAGTTCAAGATGGAATCGCTCAGGGCGATTATTGCAAGCCTGGAGGAGGGGGATTACATGGTATCCCTGGACATCAAGGAGGCTTACCTACATGTCCCCATTTACCATCCTCACCAGGAGTACCTCAGATTTGTGGTACAGGATTGCCATTACCAATTCCAAACACTGCCGTTTGGACTGTCCACGGCACCGAGGGTCTTTACCAAGGTAATGGCAGAAATGATTATACTCCTTCGAGAAAGGAAGTTTTAATTATCCCGTACTTGGACGATCTCCTTATAAAGGCGAGGTCCAAGGAGCAGTTGTCGGTCGGAGTAGCACTATCTCGGGAAGTGCTACAACAGCACGGATGGATTCTATACATTCCAAAGTCACAGCTGGTTCCTACCACACGCCTACTGTTCCTGGGGATGGTTCTGGACACAGAACAGAAAAAAGTGTTTCTCCCGCAGGAGAAAGCCAAGGAGCTGTCATCTCTAGTCAGAGACCTCCTGAAACCAAAACAGGTATCTGTGCATCACTGCACACGAGTCCTGGGAAAAATGGTAGCTTCTTACGAAGCAAAATTCCATTCGGCAGGTTCCATGCAAGAACCTTTCAGTGGGACCTCTTGGGCAAGTGGTCTGGATCGCATCTTCAGATGCATCGGCTGATACCCTGGTCCTTGGAGACAGGGTTATCTCTACTGTGGTGGCTGCAGAGTGCTCATCTTCAAGAGGGCCGCAGATTCGGCATACAGGACTGGGTCCTGGTAACCACGGATGCCAGCCTTTGAGGCTGGGGGGCAGTCACACAGGGAAGAAATTTCCAAGGACTTTGGTCAAGTCAGGAGTCGTCCCTACACATAAATATTCTGGAACTGAGGGCCATTTACAATGCCCTAAGTCTGGCAAGGCCTCTGCTTCAAAACCAGCCGGTACTGATCCAATCAGTCAACATCACGGCAGTCGCACATGTAAACCAACAGGGCGGCACAAGAAGCAGGATGGCGATGGCAGAAGCCACAAGGATTCTCCGATGGGCGGAAAATCACGTCTTAGCACTGTCAGCAGTGTTCATTCCGGGAGTGGACAACTGAGAAGCAGACTTCCTCAGCGGACACGACCTACACCCGGGAGAGTGAGGACTTCATCCAGAAGTCTTCCAACTGTTGGTAAACCGTTGGGAAAGGCCACAGGTGGACATGATGGCGTCCCGCCTAAACAAAAAACTAGAGAGATATTGCGCCAGGTCAAGGGACCCTCAGGCGATAGCTGTGGACGCTCTAGTGACACCGTGGGTGTACCAGTCAGTTTATGTGTTCCCTCCTCTGCCTCTCATACCAAGGGTTCTGAGAATAATAAGAAAACGAGGAGTAAGAACAATACTCGTGGTTCCGGATTGGCCAAGACGAGCGTGGTACCCGGAACTTCAAGAGATGATCTCAGAGGACCCATGGCCTCTGCCGCTCAGACAGGACCTGCTGCAGCAGGGGCCCTGTCTGTTCCAAGACTTACCGCGGCTGCGTTTGACGGCATGGCGGTTGAACGCTGGATCCTGAAGGAAAAGGGCATTCCCGAGGAAGTCATTCCTACGCTGATTAAAGCCAGGAAAGATGTAACTGCAAAGCATTATCACCGCATATGGCGGATGTATGTTGCTTGGTGTGAGGCAAAAAAGGCCCCAACAGAGGAATTTCAACTGGGTCGATTTCTGCATTTCCTACAAGCAGGAGTGACTATGGGCCTGAAATTAGGCTCCATTAAGGTACAGATCTCGGCTCTGTCGATTTTCTTCCAGAAAGAACTAGCTTCACTACCTGAAGTTCAGACGTTTGTTAAGGGAGTGCTGCATATTCAGCCCCCTTTTGTGCCTCCAGTGGCACCTTGGGATCTCAACGTGGTGTTGAGCTTCTTAAAATCACATTGGTTTGAGCCACTTAAAACCGTGGATCTAAAATATCTCACGTGGAAAGTGGTCATGTTATTGGCCTTGGCTTCAGCCAGGCGTGTGTCAGAATTGGCGGCTTTGTCATGTAAAAGCCCTTATCTGATTTTCCATATGGATAGGGCAGAATTGAGGACTCGTCCCCAGTTTCTCCCTAAGGTGGTATCAGCTTTTCACTTGAACCAACCTATTGTGGTGCCTGCGGCTACTAGGGACTTGCAGGATTCCAAGTTGCTGTACGTAGTCAGGGCCTTGAAAATTTATGTTTCCAGGACGGCTAGAGTCAGGAAAACTGACTCGCTATTTATCCGGTATGCACCCAACAAGCTGGGTGCTCCTGCTTCTAAGCAGACTATTGCTCGCTGGATTTGTAGCACAATTCAGCTGGCGCATTCTGCGGCTGGACTGCCGCATCCTAAATCAGTAAAAGCCCATTCCACAAGGAAGGTGGGCTCATCTTGGGCGGCTGCCCGAGGGGTCTCGGCTTTACAACTTTGCCGAGCTGCTACTTGGTCAGGGGCAAACACGTTTGCAAAATTCTACAAATTTGATACCCTGGCTGAGGAGGACCTTGAGTTCTCTCATTCGGTAAATCTATTTCTCGTAGTCCGTAGTGGATGCTGGGCGCCCGTCCCAAGTGCGGATTGTCTGCAATACTTGTACATAGTTATTGTTAACTAAAGGGTTATTGTTGAGCCATCTGTTGAGAGGCTCAGTTGTTTTCATACTATTAAACTGGGTATGGTATCACGAGTTATACGGTGTGATTGGTGTGGCTGGTAAGATTCTTACCCGGGATTCAAAATCCTTCCTTATTATGTCAGCTCGTCCGGGCACAGTGTCCTAACTGAGGCTTGGAGGAGGGTCATAGTGGGAGGAGCCAGTGCACACCAGGTGACCTAAAAGCTTTCTTTAGTTGTGCCCAGTCTCCTGCGGAGCCGCTATTCCCCATGGTCCTTTCGGAGTTCCCAGCATCCACTACGGACTACGAGAAATAGATTTACCGGTGAGTAAAATCTTATTTTCTGTGTGTGGTTTTTCTCCGGTAGGGTCCACAGGTTATCCACAGGATAACAATGGGATATGATGGAGCGACAGCGGATTGGCACCAAACGATCACAAGCTTTCAGGCCTCCCAGGATGCAACTGGCTTGTCCATATATCCCCACCCACTGGCTCAGGCAAATCGTTTTTTTGTTTGGTGCGGCAGGAGTCGGACCATGGTCACAGGGCTGCTGTGTTTGGCAGCCCTAAGCTTTTTTTATTTTATTTTTATAGTCTTAATACATTGTTTTTGAGTGATCTTTCCTAACAGTGTCTTACACGCATATTGGAAAGAGTCGCTCCAACAACTCTCCGCCGGGTCGCAACAACGCTTACCCACGGTACAAGTGCTGTCTCGACGGGCGTCTGTGGCGGATATACTAGCAGGTCCAGCAGACGTTACCAGGCTGTGGCCGGAGCACGGGGAGAAGGTAAGGCATCGGTTCCACTTAGAAGGGGAATACGGACACAGCCGCACTGTTTTGGGAGGAGACTACCAAACAGTAGCTGGCGCGCCGCCACCACGGGTGCTCCAGCGATAGGCCTTGGGGATCATAAGGCACCAGGATTAGTTTGAGGCTGCGATCCCTAGGCTTGATTTCAGCGGTGGGGAGTCAGATGCTCTCCTGGTCGCCCCTCCCCCCGTCGCCCCTCCCCCCCCCCCCCCCCCCCCCTCCCCCAGTTCAAGACCAGTTTCCGTGCATCTCCCGCCATGAACTGATTGCCTCGCTTCCGTCTCAGATGCTACCACAAGGGGTCTCGGTCGCAGCATAGGCCACTGCGTCTGTGTACATTAAGGTTACCGCTAGGAAACCGGGTCTCAGGCGGGGACGTCTGCATGCACTGGCATTCACTGAGCGTCTGTGTCCACTAAAAAGTTCCCGGCGCGGCAGGGTACACTAGTAGCGTCTGGATCCACTCAGCGTTCGCTATCGTATTGATCGATCCTGGAAGTGGGGTGAGTCTCCCTGTATCCCACTCTACGGAGTAAGGTTTATACAGCACTAAATTTCTATCTACTTTTGTTAGTATGAATAGTTAACTTTAGTGCCTATTGCATATGAGTCTGTGTACATTACTGTGGTTTTCTCTAACGTCCTAGTGGATGCTGGGGACTCCGTAAGGACCATGGGGATCTGCTGGCAACAGACTCTCTGCTACGTGGGACTGAGGGGAGAGAAGCAGCCCTACTCACTGTGGATAGGTCTTGCTTCTTAGGCTACTGGACACCATTAGCTCCAGAGGGATCGTACACAGGAACGCACCCTTGGTCGTCCGATCCCAGAGCCGCGCCGCCGTCCCCCTCGCAGAGCCAGAAGCCGGCGTGAGAAGCAAGAAGACTTTAAAAGCGGCGGCAGAAGACTCCAGTCTTCATATGAGGTAGCGCACAGCACTGCAGCTGTGCGCCATTGCTCCCACATTAAACCAACACACTCCGGTCACTGTAAGGCGCAGGGGGGTGCGCCCTGGGCAGCAATTAGAGACCTCTTGGCAAAGTGGGCATATATACAGTTGGGCACTGTATATATGCATGAGCCCCCGCCATTATTTTACACAAAATCGCGGGACAGAAGCCCGCCACTGAGGGGGCGGGGCTTCTTCCTCAGCACTCACCAGCGCCATTTTCTCTCCACAGCTCCACTGAGAGGAAGCTCCCCAGGCTCTCCCCTGCCGATTCACGGTAGAAAGAGGGTAAAAAGAGAGGGGGGGCACATAAATTTAGCGCAAAATCAGTATATACAGCAGCTACTGGGTAAACACTAAGTTACTGTGTAGTTCCTGGGTCATATAGCGCTGGGGTGTGTGCTGGCATACTCTCTCTCTGTCTCTCCAAAAGGCCTTGTGGGGGTTCTGTCCTCAAATAGAGCTTCCCCTGTGTGTGTGGTGTGTCGGTACGCTTGTGTCGGCATGTTTGACGAGGAAGGCTATGTGGAAGCAGAGCAGGTACAAATGAATATGGGATCGCCGCCGACGCCCGATTGGATGGATATGTGGAAGGTTTTAAATGATAATGTTAATTCCTTGCATAAAAGGTTGGATAAAGCTGAAGCCTTGGGACAGTCAGGGTCTCAACCCATGCCTGCTCCTACAGCGCAGAGGCCGTCAGGGTCTCAGAAGCGCCCACTATCCCAAATTGTTGACACAGATATCGACACGGATTCTGACTCCAATGTCGATGGCGATGATGCAAAGTTGCAGCCTAAAATGGCTAAAGCCATCCGCTACATGATTATAGCAATGAAGGATGTATTGCACATCTCAGAAGAAAACCCAGTCCCTGACGAGAGGGTTTATATGTTTGCGGAAAAAGGCATGAGGTGACCTTTCCCCCTTCACATGAGTAAAATGAGTTAGGTGAAAAAGCTTGGGAATCTCCAGATAGAAAAATGCAGATTTCCAAACGGTTTCTTATGGCGTATCCTTTCCCGCCAACGGACAGGTTACGCTGGGAATCCTCCCCTAGGGTAGACAAAGCTTTGACACGCTTATCTAAGAAGGTAGCCCTGCCGTCACAGGATACGACCACACTAAAAGATCCTGCGGATAGAAAGCAGGAAGGTATCCTGAAGTCCATTTATACACATTCAGGTATCCTACTAAGGCCAGCAATTGCGTCGGCCTGGATGTGTAGTGCTGTAGCAGCATGGACAGATACTTTATCTGAGGAACTTGATACCTTGGACAAGGATACTATAATACTGACCCTGGGGCATATAAAAGACGCTGTCCTATATATGAGAGATGCCCAGAGAGACATTAGCCTACTGGGCTCTAGAATAAATGCAATGTCGATTTCTGCCAGAAGGGTCCTGTGGACTCGGCAATGGACAGGGGATGCCGACTCAAAAAGGCACATGGAGGTTTTACCTTACAAGGGTGAGGAATTGTTTGGGGACGGTCTCTCGGACCTAGTTTCCACAGCTACGGCTGGGAAGTCAAATTTTTTGCCATATATTCCCTCACAACCTAAGAAAGCACCATATTACCAAATGCAGTCCTTTCGATCACAAAGAGGCAAGAGAGTCCGAGGTGCGTCCTTTCTTGCCAGAGGCAGGGGTAGAGGAAAGAAGCTGCACAATACAGCTAGTTCCCAGGAACAGAAGTCCTCCCCGGCTTCCACTAAATCCACCGCATGACGCTGGGGCTCCACAGGTGGAGCCAGGATCGGTGGGGGTGCGTCTCCAAAATTTCAGCCACCAGTGGGTTCGCTCACGGGTGGATTCCTGGGCTATACAGATTGTATCTCAGGGATACAAGCTGGAATTCGAAGTGATGCCCCCTCACCGTTACCTCAAATCGGCCCTGCCAGCTTCCCCCATAGAGAGGGAAATAGTGTTAGCGTCAATTCACAAATTATTTCTCCAGCAGGTGGTGGTAAAGGTTCCCCTCCTTCAACAGGGAAGGGGTTACTATTCGACAATGTTTGTGGTACCGAAACCGGACGGTTCGGTCAGACCCATATTGAATTTAAAATTCCTGAACAGTTACCTGAAAAGGTTCAAGTTCAAGATGGAATCGCTCAGAGCTGTCATTGCAAGCCTGGAAGAGGGGGATTTTATGGTGTCACTGGACATAAAGGATGATTACCTGCATGTCCCCATTTATCCACCTCATCAGGAGTACCTCAGATTTGTGGTACAGGACTGTCATTACCAATTCCAGACGTTGCCGTTTGGTCTGTCCACGGCACCGAGAATATTTACCAAGGTAATGGCAGAAATGATGGTGCTTCTGCGAAAGCAAGGAGTCACAATTATCCCATACTTGGACGATCTCCTCATAAAGGCGAGGTCCAGAGAGCAGTTGCTGATCAGCGTAGCACACTCTCGGGAAGTGTTGCAACAGCATGGCTGGATTCTGAATATTCCAAAGTCGCAGCTGATTCCTACGACGCGTCTGCCCTTCCTGGGCATGATTCTGGACACAGACCAGAAGAAGGTTTTTCTCCCGATGGAGAAGGCTCAGGAGCTCGTGACTCTGGTCAGAGACCTCTTAAAACCGAAACAGGTGTCGGTGCATCACTGCACGCGAGTCCTGGGAAAGATGGTGGCGTCATACGAGGCCATTCCCTTCGGCAGGTTCCATGCGAGGACTTTTCAGTGGGATCTGTTGGACAAGTGGTCCGGATCGCATCTTCAGATGCATCGGCTGATCACCCTATCCCCCAGGGCCAGGGTGTCTCTTCTGTGGTAGCTGCAGAGTGCTCACCTTCTCGAGGGTCGCAGGTTCGGCATTCAGGACTGGGTCCTGGTGACCACGGATGCAAGCCTCCGGGGGTGGGGGGCAGTCACACAGGGAAGAAATTTCCAGGGTCTGTGGTCAAGTCAGGAGACTTGTCTGCACATCAATATCCTGGAACTAAGGGCCATATACAACGCCCTAAGTCAAGCGGAGCCTCATCTTCGCAACCATCCGGTGCTGATTCAGTCAGACAACATCACCGCAGTGGCTCATGTCAACCGCCAAGGCGGCACAAGGAGCAGGGTGGCGATGGCGGAAGCCACCAGAATTCTTCGCTGGGCGGAGAATCACGTAAAAGCACTGTCAGCAGTGTTCATTCCGGGAGTGGACAACTGGGAAGCAGACTTCCTCAGCAGGCACGACCTCCACCCGGGAGAGTGGGGACTTCATCAAGAAGTCTTCACACAGATTACAAGTCGATGGGAACTGCCACAGGTGGACATGATGACATCCCGCCTCAACAAAAAGCTACAAATGTATTGCGCCAGGTCAAGAGACCCTCAGGCGATAGCTGTGTACGCACTAGTGACACCGTGGGTGTTCCAGTCGGTTTATGTGTTTCCTCCTCTTCCTCTCATACCCAAGGTGCTGAGAATCGTAAGAAAAAGAGGAGTGAGAACAATACTCATTGTTCCGGATTGGCCAAGAAGGACTTGGTATCCGGAACTGCAAGAAATGCTCAGAGGACCCATGGCCTCTGCCTCTCAGACGGGATCTGTTGCAACAGGGGCCCTCTCTGTTCCAAGACTTACCGCGGTTGCGTTTGACGGCATGGCGGTTGAACGACGGATCCTAGCAGGAGAAAGGCATTCCGGATGAGGTTATTCCTATGCTAATAAAGGCCTAGGAAGGACGTGACGGCTAAACATTGTCACCGTATATGGCGAAAATATGTTGCTTGGTGTGAGGCCAGGAATGCCCCTACAGAGGAATTCCGGCTGGGCCGTTTCCTTCACTTCCTACAGTCGGGAGTGACTATGGGCTTAAAATTGGGGTCCATTAAGGTCCAGATTTCAGCCCTATCCATTTTCTTTCAAAAGGAACTGGCTTCTCTTCCTGAAGTTCAGACGTTTGTAAAGGGAGTGCTGCATATTCAGCCCCCTTTTGTGCCACCAGTGGCACCTTGGGATCTTAACGTGGTGTTGAGTTTCCTGAAATCACACTGGTTTGAGCCACTTAAAACCGTGGAGTTAAAATATCTCACGTGGAAGGTGGTCATGCTATTGGCCTTAGCTTCAGCTAGGCATGTGTCAGAATTGGCGGCTTTGTCACATAAAAGCCCCTATCTGGTTTTCCATATGGACAGGGCAGAATTACGGACTCGTCCGCAATTTCTGCCAAAAGTGGTGTCCTCTTTTCATTTGAACCAACCTATTGTGGTGCCTGCGGCTACTCGTGACTTGGAGGATTCCAAGTTACTAGATGTAGTCAGGGCTTTGAAGGTGTATGTAGCCAGAACGGCTGGAGTCAGGAAAACTGAGTCGCTGTTTATCCTGTATGCATCCAACAAGCTGGGTGCTCCTGCTTCAAAGCAAACTATTGCTCGGTGGATCTGTAACACGATTCAGCAGGCTCATTCTGTGGCTGGATTGCCGCCTCCAAAATCAGTAAAAGCCCATTCCACAAGGAAGGTGGGCTCTTCTTGGGCGGCTGCCCGAGGGGTCTCGGCATTACAGCTTTGCCGAGCAGCTACTTGGTCGGGTTCAAACACATTTGCAAAGTTCTTCAAGTTTGATACCCTGGCTGAGGAGGACCTTGTGTTTGCTCATTCGGTGCTGCAGAGTCATCCGCACTCTCCCGCCCGTTTGGGAGCTTTGGTATAATCCCCATGGTCCTTACGGAGTCCCCAGCATCCACTAGGACGTTAGAGAAAATAAGATTTTACTTACCGGTAAATCTATTTCTCATAGTCCGTAGTGGATGCTGGGCGCCTGTCCCAAGTGCGGACTTCTTCTGCAATACTTGTATATAGTTATTGCTTAAATAAGGGTTATGTTATGGTTGCATCAGGTTTATCTGGTGCTCTGTTGTTCATACTGTTAACTGGGTAAGTTTATCACGAGTTATACGGTGTGATTGGTGTGGCTGGTATGAGTCTTACCCTGGATTCCAAAATCCTTTCCTTGTACTGTCAGCTCTTCCGGGCACAGTTTCCTTAACTGAGGTCTGGAGGAGGGACATAGAGGGAGGAGCCAGAGCACACCAGTATTCCTAATTCTTTCTTAGAGTGCCCTGTCTCCTGCGGAGCCCGTCTATTCCCCATGGTCCTTACGGAGTCCCCAGCATCCACTACGGACTACGAGAAATAGATTTACCGGTAAGTAAAATCTTATTTTCTGTGCAATGCGTATGAATACGTTAAATAACTGTATGAAACAGTTATTTTTTATATATTTCTCTTACGTCCTAGAGGATGCTGGGGACTCCAAAAGGACCATGGGGTATAGACTGGATCCGCAGGAGCTTGGGCACACTGAAAAGACTTAAAGTGGGTGTGAACTGGCTCCTCCCTCTATGCCCCTCCTCCAGACCTCAGTTAGACTTTGTGCCCAGGACTGACTGGACACTCACTAGGGTAGCTCTCCTGAGTTTCTCTGGAAAAGACTTTGTTAGGTTTTTTATTTTCAGGGAGACCTGCTGGCTACAGGCTCCCTGCATCGTGGGACTGAGGGGAGAGAAGCAGACCTACTTCTTCTTAGTTTAAGGGCTCTGCTTCTTTGCTACTGGACACCATTAGCTCCAGAGGGTTCGATCACTTGGTGCGCCTAGCTGCTCGTTCCCGGAGCCACGCCGTCACCCCCCCTCACAGAAGACAGAAGTCGGGTGAGTATGAGAAGACCAGAAGACGATGGGCGCTATGCTACTACCTCCCCCGACCGCCAAACAATTATAAAACACCTGCTGATTAACTAATCGAGACACCTGTGAACAAGCACCTGAGAACCTGCAATCACAATGCTTCTATGATTGGTTACCCTGGAACTTAAATAGAGCTCTCCTCTGCACTGTTTTACCTTCTGATGAAACCGTGGTTTGATTTTCACGGAGAAACATGTTAAGGACATCTCGCGCTGCTGTTTTTCCCTGAGATCTACACAAACACAGCACCACAGTCCGGACTCCAGCACACGGCAAACTGCCTGAATTCTGCAGCTACGAACGGCGCCCTCCCTCCCCGGTGAACTGAATAGAACACCGCCGCTCCCACCAACCACAACTGATTCCGCATGCTGACGGCCAGCCTCACATGAGACTCTAAGGAATAAGTGGTGAGCACAAAATTGATTGGCGGTCGGGGGAGGTAGTAGCATAGCGCCCATCGTTTATACAGCTGAACATTCACCATCTAGTGAACACCATTCACATTCTCTAAAACAAATTGGGACTTTATCATTTGCTTTGGAGCGAACCAGCCACACTGGTCTTTTCGATGTGGACATCTGTGCAATATACAATTGGGATACAGTATATGGCAGCGTGTAAATAATATCAGCAGTGAGGATAATTATTTTATGAAAACATGCATTGCATTTTTTATGCTTTTATTTTATGTGATTGAATAAAATGTTTATATAGTAATGATCGGTATCTAGCGCTCTCTTGTGATATTGCATGTTTCACAATTACTTTGTATCTATTTGAGTATCGCGGAATACTCATGTGGGAGCAGCTATAAGTATATAGATATCAGTATATCAATTCTATTATATAAATTGGGTGACCAACAGCTTTATTTTGTGTCTTATATCAGAGCGCCTGATTTGATAATTTTAGGAGTCATAATTATCAAGCACTATAGTATCTTTTAAAGTGACACAGCTAATTATTAGTGAGAGTCATCAATTTGTATATTTTTTTCTTTGTAATTATTTAAGGTGAAAGCGCCATCTGCACCCCTGTTTCTTTTATATATATATATATATATATATATATATATATATATATATAATCATTGGTGATCCGCACTCGCATCAAAAAATACATAAATATATGTTTTGGGTGCACCCAGTGGAACTGACAAGGTCAGCCACAAATACAAAACAAGGGTTCCACACAAGTGGAAGGGGCACTCACAATTGAATAATGCATACATACAATTGAATTGCATAAAATATTCATAGTTTAATAGTTGGATATTCAATTACACCAACTCACCCTTTGATCGACGTTTCGACCCCATGACTGGGTCTCTCTCAAGATCGGCAGGATCGGTGAAAGTTCAAATAACTTTTAACGATGTACACATAATAACATCAGTAGAGATATGGACAAATCTCTTGAGGGAGATGTCCAGACCACATCTATCCACTCAACTGGTGTGCAGCTCGAACGCTCCAGCAACTCTGCCTCCACAGGTAAATGCCTGTAAGTTTCTTAGCATGTGGTTCACGTGATAGTCACCTGTATACCAGCAATCATTCCAGTGTAAATGAATCCAGGTTGGCCACTAAATAAATTTCACAGCGCATCATAGAACCAGGTGCCTTGTGACTGTGTGGACATGGCTATTGACCGTTTTTGATGCGCTGTGAAATTTATTTAGTGGCCAACCTGGATTCATTTACTGCCAGTGGATGCCAGGTCCCTCTTGAACGACTCCAGCTATCTGTACGGTACCAGGGGGTTGTAAAAGGGGGGGGGAGACTGTTTTAAGGCTGTGTCACCTATTAAGGGACACAGTCAGCGAGGTTTAGGGTCTCCCTATACTCTAACAGCGCTGTGTGTGGGTTGGCTCCAATCTCTGTCTCTCTCTGCCATTCTTGGGGGGGGGGGGGGGGGGGGGGGGAGGGGAAGAGACTCTGTCTGCCCAGTACCCTGTGTGTTTGTGGGGTGTTTGAGGGTGTGTGACAACATGTCGAGGGACAATGTTTCATATGCTGCAGAGGATTTGTCTTCCCAGGAAGACTCCATTCCATGTAATCAGGAACGCACTGTTTTAGCACAGATCCCAGCTAGAGAGCCAGAATGGTTAGTCTCTCTGAGGGGGACTATTTCTCAGATTTCTGATTGGCATGCTCAGTCCTAGCAACTCTCTCAGGTCCTCCAGTCCTCTATGGTTGTATGGTCTGATACTGCCTCCTCGTGGTCCCCTGCGGTACATTCTCTCAAACGTGCACTTGCAATTATGCAGGATGACACGGACACCGACTCTGACGCTGCAGACGGTGACGGGGATGTGTTGAGGGGAACAGCATCACTTGCTAAAGGGGTGCAGTTGATGATTGAGGCTGTTAGGGATGTTTTACACATTTCGGACACAGCTCCGGAACAGGTGGAGGAGGCCTTCTTTACAGATAATAAGAAGTTTCCCCCCCCCTTCTCCTCTCACCTTCCCGGCATCCAAATAATTAAATGCTATCTTTGATAAGGCATGGGAAACTCCAGAACATAAACTCCAGATTCCCAAGGGAGTCTTGGTGGCTTTTCCCTTCCCAGAGGAAGATAGGAAGAGATGGGAGTCCCCACCGATAGTCGACGCCTCTATCTCCAGGCTGTCCAAACAGGTGGTGTTACCGGACCCGGGATCACCGCGTTAAAGGACCCAGCAGATCGCAAAGTGGATGCTATGCTGCAATCCATTTACACGGCTTCAGGGACTATATTGCGGCCTACTATAGCCTGTGCTTGGATTGCTAAAGCTATTGCCAGGTGGTCAATCACTCTGCAGGAGGAATCAACTACGCTGGATAAAGGTGACGTTGATTTATTTATTTATACGTAATATTCAGGATTCTGCAGTGTTCCTGGTGGATTCCATGAAGGACCTGGGTTCCATGGCAGCGGGGATCTCCTCCATGTCCGTCTCGGCTCGCAGGGGTCTCTGGCTGCGCAACTGTTCTGCGGACGCGGAATCCAGGAAGTGTGTGGAGGGCCTACCATACAAAGGTCAGGCTCACTTTGGGGAGGCGCTGGATGCGTGGATTGCCACGGCTACCGCGGTAAGTCTCCTTTTCTCCCCTCATCTGCACCGGCTACGAAGAAGCCTTTTTAATCAGCCACGTCATAGTCCTTTCGGCCCGTGAGGCCTAGAATGAATAAGCCTTCGAACACCTTCTTCAGAGGTGGTCGTGCCAAAGGAAAGAAACCTGCTCCCGCAGGTTCCCAGACCCAGAAGCCCGCTTCTGATGCCCCTAAGTACTTTGCATGACTGTGTATAACTAGGCCTTGAGGAGGGTCAGGTGGGGGGGCAAGACTCCGGCAGTTCAGCCAAGTCTGGGTGTTGTCGGGTCTGGACCCCTGGGTCCTGGATATAGTGTCCAGTGGGTACAGACTGGAGTTCCAAGATCCCCCGCCTCACCGTTTCTTAAGTCAGGATTGCCAGCCCTGCTGGCAGACAGGACAATTCTTCTGGAGGCCATCAGAAAATTGGTGATGTCAGAGGTCATTGTTCCGGTCCCACTTCAGCAGTGGAACAAGGGTTATTTATTCGAACCTTTTTGTGGTACCGAAACCAGACTGTTCGTTACGGCCTATTCTAAACTTAGTCTTTGAATCCTTATCTCAGGGAGTTCAAATTCAAGATGGAATCTCTGAGAGCTGTCATCTCAGGACTGACGGAGGGGGAGTTCCTGGTGTCTCTGGACATCAAGGATGCGTACCTCCACATTCCCATTTGGGTGCCGTATCAGGCATATCTCAGGTTTGCACTGATGGACGATCACTATCAGTTCCAGGCGCTACCGTTTGGCCTCTCCACTGCACCGAGGATCTTCAACAAGGTGATGGCGGAGATGATGGTTCTCCTCCGTAAACGGGGTGAACCTAATTCCTTATCTGGACGATCTCCTCATCAAGGCGTCATCCAGGGAAAGGTTGTTGCGATCCATCGCGCTCATGACACAGCTGCTCAGGAAACGCGTTGGATCCTGAACCTTCCAAAGTCTCATCTGGAGCCGACAAGGCGGCTGTCTGTCCTGGGAATGATCCTCGACACGGAAGTGCAGAGGGTTTTTCTCCTTGTGGAGAAAGCGTTGGTGATTCAAACAATGGTCCGGGTTGTCCTAAAGCCTACCCGGGTATCGGTTCATCAATGCATACGCCTTCTGGGGAAGATGGTTGCCGCCTATGAGGCTCTGCAGTACGGCAGGTTTTATGCTCGTCCTTTTCAGCTGGACCTCTTGGACCAGTGGTCGGGCTCTCACCTACACATGCACAAGAGGATATGCCTGTCTCCGAAAGCCAGGATTTAACTCCTCTGGTGGCTGCAACTTCCACACCTTCTGGAAGGGCGAAGGTTCGGCATTCAGGACTGATCCTTTTAACCACAGATGCAAGTCTAAGAGGTTTGGGAGCAGTTGCTCTGGGGGAAACCTTTTCAGGGACGATGGTCGGATCAAGAATCCCTTCTCCGAATAAACATCCTGGAACTCAGGGCCGCGTACAACGCCCTTCGGCAAGCGGCACACCTTCTACAGGATTCGGCTGTTCAGGTACAGTCGGACAACGTGACCACAGTGGCCTACATAAACCGACAAGGCGGAACGAAGAACAGGGCTGCCATGTCAGAGGTGTAAAAAATCCTCATCTGGGCAGAAAGGCATGCGGTGGCGATGTCTGCAATCTTAATTCCGGGCGTAGACAACTGGGAAGCAGACTTCCTCAGCAGACACGATCTCACGATCTTCCTCCGCGCACACACAGCGGTCGAAGTGGGATTTTTGCAGTGAGGGTATAGAAAATTTAAAGGGGTATAGTGTACACTCCGGGGCGTACTGTTGCGCACATCAAATGTGTGCGCGCTGAAAAAGGGGCATGTCCTCTAGGCACGGGATGAGAGGGAGGACACATGGTTGAGGAAGAACTGAGGAGGACAGGGGCAGTGGGTGGGAGGAGGACATAAGGAGAGGGACAGAGGAAGGGGGGGATGCAGGGTGGGAGAGGGACATATTGTGGCGGATTGGGACACTGGTTGGGAGAGGGTTGCAGGGTCGGAGACGGGCACCAGGGGGGCATGCAGAGGGGGCATGCAGGTTGTGAATAGGACATATTGGGGAGAGGGAAAGAGGAAGACGGGGACACAGGATGGGGGAGGGACACCAGGTGAGCGGGGTGTGTGCAGGGTGAGAGACGCAGGGCGAGAGGGGGGGGGTGCAGGGTGGGAGAGACGCAGGGCGAGAGAGGGGTGTGCAGGGTGGGAGAGACGCAGGGCGAGAGGGAGGTGTGCAGGGTGGGAGAGACGCAGGGCGAGAAGGGGTGTGCAGGGTGGGAGAGACGCAGGGCGAGAAGGGGGTGTGCAGGGTGGGAGAGACAGGGCGAGAGGGGGTTGTGCAGGGTGGGAGAGACGCAGGGCGAGAGGGGGTGTGCAGGGTGGGAGAGGACGCAGGCTGAGAGGGTGGTGTGCAGGGTGGGAGAGGACGCAGGGTGAGAGGGGGGTGTGCAGGGTGGGAAAGGACGCAGGGTGAGAGGGGGTTGTGCTGTGCAGGGTGAGAGGAAGGGGGGGTGCAGGGTGAGAGGAGATTGTGCTGTGCAGGGTGAGAGAGGACGCAGGGTGTGAGGGAGGTGTGCAGGGTGAGGGGTGGGTGAGGTTGCAGGGTGAGAGGGGGGGTGTGCAGGGTGGAGGAGGACACAGGGTGATAGAGGGGTGTGCAGGGTGGGAGAGGACACGGGTTGAGAGGGGGTGTGCAGGGTGAAAGGGGGGTGGGTGAGAGGGTGGTGTAGGGTGGGAGAGGAACATATTTGATGATTTTGATTCAACAATAAAGCCTACAAGTGGGCGCACTGCGTGGCTCCAGCGGTGGCAGGAACCGGGTGCAACCCACGTGGGAGTCCGGCGGCAGGGACAGGAACCGGGCGCACCCCATGTGGGAGTCTGGTGGCAGCAGGGACGAGAGCCAGGCACATCGCATGCGGGAGCTCCGGAAGGGACGGGAGCAGCATCTATAAGTGCAGCAGGGTGGCCACTTCCTCCGCCTCCTGCTGCGCTCAGCTGTCCTGTCTTCTATGCGGCTCTGGTGGCTACGAGTTTGCTTGCCAGTGCCGCAAGGATCTGGGAGCGCTGCAGCTCGGATCGGTGAAGATCCGACCTGTGGCGTCTGACACGGGGCCCTTTTAGACAGGGGGGCCCGGGGTACTTACCCCCAGGAACCCCCCCTTTAATCCGGCTCTGAGAGGATCTGTCTGTTGCCAAAAGCCAGAATCTCCTTTCTATGGTGGCTACAGACTTCTCACCTCGTCGAGTGTCGGAGGTCCGGGATTCAGAATTGGATTCTGCTAACCACATACGCAAGCCTCAGAGGTTGGGGAGCAGTCACCCAGGGGGTGCCGTTTCAAGGAAGATGGTCAAGTTGGGAAGTCGTCCTTCGAATAAACATCTTGGAAATCAGGGCAATCTACAACGCCTTTCTGCAGGCCTCCTCTCTACTTCGGAATCAGGCCATTCAAGTCCAGTCGGAGAATGTAATGGCGGTAACGTACATAAACCGACAGGGAGGAACGAAAAGCAGAGCAGTAATGTGAGGTGTCAAGAATTCTCTGGGCGGAGAAACACGCCGTGGCGTTGTCTGCGTTCTCCATCCTGGGAGTAGACAACTGGGAAGCAGACTTCCTCAGCAGACACGACCTGCACCTGGGGGAGTGGGGCATCTACCCGGAGGTGTCCCGGTGGTTGGCACATTGGTGGGGATATCCACAGATCGACAAAATGGCCCCTCGACTCAACAAGAAGCTCAAGCAGTATTGTTCCAGGTCGAGAGACCTACAAGCAGTGGCGGTAGACGCTCTGACAACTCCGTGGGTCTACCAGCTGGTGTACGTGTTTCCTCCACTTCCTCTGATCCCAAGAATTCTAATGAGAATAAAAAGGGAAAAGGTTCAAGAAATCCTCATTGCTCCGGACTGTCCTAGAAGGGCCTGGTACGCTGATCTTCTCTAGATGCTGATTTGAAGATCCGTGGCCTCTACCTCTTCACGAGGATCTTCTGCAACAGGGCCGTTTGTCTATCAAGACTTACCACGACTACGTTTAACAGCATGGAAGTTGAACGGCTGATTCCTGACAGGGTCATCCCGACTATGATCCAGGCCAGAAAGGGGGGTAACGTCTAAGCATTACCACCATATGTGGAAGAAGTTTGTCTCTTGGTGTGAGAGCAAACAATATTCTGCAGTGGAATTTCATCTGGGACGTCTCCTGCTTTTTCTGCAGTCGGGAGTGGATGTATGCCTTTTTAGGTTCCATTAAAGTCCAGATTTCGGCCTTGTATATTTACTTTCAGAAACAATTGACTTCTCTCCCTGAGGTCCAGATGTTCTTGAAAGGTGTTCTGCAAATCCAGCCTTCCTTTGTGCCTACCACGGCACCTTGGGATCTCCAATTTGATGCTGCAGGTCCTCCAATCGGACTGGTTTGAACCGTTACAGGAAGTTGACGTAAAGGACTTTACCTGGAAGACCGTCACACTGTTGGCCTTGGCTTCAGCAAGACGTGTGTTGGAGCTAGGATCGTTATCTCACAAGAGTCCCTACTTAATTTTCCATGAGGACAGAGCTGAACTCCGAACTCGTCAGCAATTTCTTCCTAAGAATAAAATAAAATTGGGTGTCCTGCTTCAAAACAGTCTATTGCACGCTGGATCTGGCTCACTATCCAGCATGCTTATTCCACGGCAGGATTGGCGGTTCCAAAATCTGCACAAGCCCACTCTACTGGGTCGGTGGGTTCTTCTTGGGCGGCTGCCCAGGGTGTCTCGGCTTTACAGCTCTGCAGAGCAGCTACTTGGTCAGGTTCGAACACGTTTGCAAAGTTCTACAACTTCGATACTTTGACCAAACTGTAGGTCCTCAGAGGCAAATCAGTCGTGCAGGAACCTCAGCACTCTCCCACCCGGTTTGGTAGCTTTGGTTCTACCCCGTGGTACTAAATGGATTCCCAGTATCCTCTAGGATGTAAGGAAAAATTAGGATTTTAATTACCTACTGGTAAATCCTTTTCTCGTAGTCCATAGAGGATACTGGGCGCCCACCCGGTGCTTCGTTCTCCCTGCACTGTTATTTGGTTAAGTATTCTGGTTTGTTTAGCTATTGCTGTTCATGCTTTAAGTTTGGTTAGCATGGCTCTCCTATTCTGTGTGCTGGTTCGTAATCTCACCACTTTCCTTATCTATCCTTCTCTCAAAGTATGTCTGTCTCCTCGGCCACAGTTTCCTAGACTGAGTCTGGTGGGCTGGGCATAGAGGTAGGAGCCAGTGCACACTATCAAATTCTTAAAGTGCCCAAGGGTCCTAGTGGACCTGTCTATACCCCATGGTACTAAATGTATTCCCAGTATCCTCTACGGACTACGAGAAAAGGATTGACCGGTAGGTAATTAATATCTTATTTTTTGTATTTCAGAACTACAGGAGAGCTAATCTTATCTGCAATCAAGATGCATCTGATAAAAGGAAGAGGCAGCGGGGATTCATTTAGTGAAGCTGTGTTGGAGGTTGCACAGGAGTTGGATTTAAGGATTAAAACCATAATTAATTTATGTAGAGAAGATACAAGTGAGAGCACCACAGGCATCAGTCCTGCTCGGGTAAGCAGATATTATAGCAAGAACTTTTTTGCTATAATAAGTGTAAAGTAGTGATGTGCACCGGACATTTTTCGGGTTTTGTGTTTTGGTTTTGGATTCGGTTCCGCGGCCGTGTTTTGGATTCGGACGCGTTTTGGCAAAACCTCACCGAAAATTTTTTGTCGGATTCGGGTGTGTTTTGTATTCAGGTGTTTTTTTACAAAAAACCCTAAAAAACAGCTTAAATCATAGAATTTGGGGGTCATTTTGATCCCATAGTATTATTAACCTCAATAACCATAATTTCCACTAATTTCCAGTCTATTCTGAAAACCTCACAATATTATTTTTAGTCCTAAAATTTGCACCGAGGTCGCTGGATGGCTAAGCTAAGCGACACAAGTGGCCGACACAAACACCTGGCCCATCTAGGAGTGGCACTGCAGTGTCAGGCAGGATGGCACTTCAAAAAAATTGTCCCCAAACAGCACATGATGCAAAGAAAAATGAAAGAAAAAAGAGGTGCAAGATGGAATTGTCCTTGGGCCCTCCCACCCACCCACCCTTATGTTGTATAAACAGGACATGCACACTTTAACGAACCCATCATTTCAGCGACAGGGTCTGCCACACGACTGTGACTGAAATGACTGGTTGGTTTGGGCCCCCACCAAAAAAAGAAGCAATCAATCTCTCCTTGCACAAACTGGCTCTACAGAGGCAAGATGTCCACCTCATCATCATCCTCCGATTCCTCACCCCTTTCACTGTGTACATCCCCCTCCTCACAGATTATTAATTCGTCCCCACTGGAATCCACCATCTCAGGTCCCTGTGTACTTTGTGGAGGCAATTGCTGCTGGTGAATGTCTCCACGGAGAAATTGATTATAATTTAATTTTGATGAACATCATCTTCACATTTTCTGGAAGTAACCTCGTACGCCGATTGCTGACAAGGTGAGCGGCTGCACTAAACACTCTTTCGGAGTACACACTGGAGGGAGGGCAACTTAGGTAGAATAAAGCCAGTTTGTGCAAGGGCCTCCAAATTGCCTCTTTTTCCTGCCAGTATACGTACGGACTGTCTGACGTGCCTACTTGGATGCGGTCACTCATATAATCCTCCACCATTCTTTCAATGGTGAGAGAATCATATGAAGTGACAGTAGACGACATGTCAGTAATCGTTGGCAGGTCCTTCAGTCCGGACCAGATGTCGGCACTCGCTCCAGACTGCCCTGCATCACCGCCAGCGGGTGGGCTCGGAATTCTTAGCCTTTTCCTCGCAACCCCAGTTGCGGGAGAATGTGAAGGAGGAGATGTTGATGGGTCACGTTCCGCTTGACTTGACAATTTTCTCACCAGCAGGTCTTTGAACCTCTGCAGACTTGTGTCTGCCGGAAAGAGATACAACGTAGGTTTTAAATCTAGGATCGAGCACGGTGGCCAAAATGTAGTGCTCTGATTTCAACAGATTGACCACCAGTGAATCCTGGTTAAGCGAATTAAGGGCTCCATCACAAGTCCCACATGCCTAGCGGAATCGCTCTGTTTTAGCTCCTCCTTCAATGTCTCCAGCTTCTTCTGCAAAAGCCTGATGAGGGGAATGACCTGACTCAGGCTGGCAGTGTCTGAACTGACTTCACGTGTGGCAAGTTCAAAGGGTTGCAGAACCTTGCACAACGTTGAAATCATTCTCCACTGCGCTTGAGTCAGGTGCATTCCCCCTCCTTTGCCTATATCGTGGCCAGATGTATAGGCTTGAATGGCCTTTTGCTGCTCCTCCATCCTCTGAAGCATATAGAGGGTTGAATTCCACCTCGTTACCACCTCTTGCTTCAGATGATGGCAGGGCAGGTTCAGGACTGTTTGGTGGTGCTCCAGTCTTCTGTACGCGGTGGCTGAATGCCGAAAGTGGCCCGCAATTCTTCGGGCCACCGACAGCATCTCTTGCACGCCCCTGTCGTTTTTTTAAATAATTCTGCACCACCAAATTCAATGTATGTGCAAAACATGGGACGTGCTGGAATTTGCCCAGATGTAATGCACGCACAAAATTGCTGGCGTTGTCCGATGTCAAGAATCCCCAGGAGAGTCCAATTGGGGTAAGCCATTCTGCGATGATCTTCCTCAGTTTCCGTAAGAGGTTGTCAGCTGTGTGCCTCTTCTGGAAAGCGGTGATACAAAGCGTAGCCTTCCTAGGAACGAGTTGGCGTTTGCGAGATGCTGCTACTGGTGCCGCCGCTGCTGTTCTTGCTGCGGGAGGCAATACATCTACCCAGTGGGCTGTCACAGTCATATAGTCCTGAGTCTGCCCTCCTCCACTTGTCCACAGGTCCGTGGTTAAGTGGACATTGGGTACAACTGCATTTTTTAGGACACTGGTGACTCTTTTTCTGAGGTCTGTGTACATTTTCGGTATCGCCTGCCTAGAGAAATGGAACCTAGATGGTATTTGGTACCGGGGACACAGTACCTCAATCAAGTCGATAGTTGCCTCTGAATTAACGGTGGATACCGGAACCACGTTTCTCACCGCCAAGGCCTGAGTTATCTGCTTTGCAGCAGGATGACTGCTGTGATATTTCATCCTCCTCGCAAAGGACTGTTGGACAGTCAATTGCTTACTGGAAGTAGTACAAGTGGTCTTCCGACTTCCCCTCTGGGATGACGATCGACTCCCAGCAGCTACAACAGCAGCGCCAGCAGCAGTAGGCGTTACACTCAAGGATGCATCGGAGAAATCCCAGGCAGGAGAGGACTCGTCAGACTTGCCAGTGACATGGCCTGCAGGACTATTGGCTTTTCTGGGTAAGGAGGAAATTGACACTGAGGGAGTTGGTGGTGTGGTTTGCAGGAGCTTGGTTACAAGAGGAAGGGATTTAGTGGTCAGTGGACTGCTTCCGCTGTCACCCAAAGTTTTTGAACTTGTCACTGACTTATGATGAATGCGCTGCAGGTGACGTATAAGGGAGGATGTTCCGAGGTGGTTAACGTCCTTACCCCCACTTATTACAGCTTGACAAAGGCAACACACGGCTTGACACCTGTTGTCCGCATTTGTGTTGAAATAATTCCACACCGAAGAGCTGATTTTTTTTTTTTTTGTATTTTGACCAGGCATGTCAATGGCCATATTCGTCCCACGGACAACAGGTGTCTCCCCGGGTGCCTGACTTAAACAAACCACCTCACCATCAGAATCCTCCTTGTCAATTTCCTCCCCAGCGCCAGCAACACCCATATCCTCATCCTGGTGTACTTCAACAGTGACATCTTCAATTTGACTATCAGGAACTGGACTGCGGGTGCTCCTTCCAGCACTTGCAGGGGGCGTGCAAATGGTGGAAGGCGCAAGCTCTTCCTGTCCAGTGTTGGGAAGGTCAGGCATCGCAACCGACACAATTGGACTCTCCTTGGGGATTTGTGATTTAGAAGAACGCACAGTTCTTTGATGTGCTTTTGCCAGGTTAAGTCTTTTCATTTTTCTAGCGAGAGAGGATGAGTGCTTCCATCCTCATGTGAATCTGAACCACTAGCCATGAACATAGGCCAGGGCCTCAGCCGTTCCTTGGCACTCCGTGTCGTAAATGGCATATTGGCAAGTTTACGCTTCTCATCAGATGCTTTCAATTTTGATTTTTGGGTCATTTTACTGAACTTTTGTTTTTTGGATTTTACATGCTCTCCACTATGACATTGGGCATCGGCCTTGGCAGACGACGTTGATGGCATTTCATCGTCTCGGCCATGACTAGTGGCAGCAGCTTCAGCACGAGGTGGAAGTGGATCTTGATCTTTCCCTATTTTAACCTCCAAAAAGAAAAAGAGAAAAGGACTGTATTTGTCGATGCACAGGAAGAAGGGTGACCTGATTATCACAATCTTCTGGAGAATTATTAAAATTTAACTTTTATTAGTGTCAAATTAAAATAGTGTGATGATAACTGACACACAAACTACGAGTATAGACGAAACATAAAGGTTAAAATCAAGACGTATACAACATATACCACAAGTGCAATGAAATAATAAGTGTGATTAAAGATTAAAATATGTGTCCGCGTGTCTGTTCTTATATCCAATTATATAATATTGCTCACAATATTTACTCAGTCTGATAATAGTTGTCAGCAATTGGTCTTCATATGTTCACATGACCATTTGTCAGTATTTATAATATCTGGAGTATCCCACTCCTATGTGTATAATTGTAGCTGACAATATGATTCCAATGGTGTCTATAATATTCACACTGTGTATATCTTATATTCTAGGCTTGGTGATCTGTCTTATTCCCCACTTCAATATAGTGTTTTAATCACACTTAAATGGATCACACTCAGTCTGTACACTTATATATACTAATATGCAACTTTGTCAAGATGGAGTATCATTCATTACATATATATAGTTTGTTCAGTAGTGGATGCATCTTTCCTGAGCCTTCTAAAGAGCATTCATTGGGAATACAGATTGGGTTTTTCTGCCTAAAAATTAACACATTCAATATCCTGGTTGGTACTTATGTGTAGATTATTGTTGTAAACAGTATAAATAGGTTACAGTGTACCAATATCTCTATGTGGTTGTATTACGTGCGCTCTTGATTTTAATGAGACTCTCTGTAGTCATGTAAGATAATTAGATCAGGAGACATGCCATTCCTATAGTGAGAGTGAGTACTTTCCTCACACTTCAATATAGGTATTATAAATGTGCAGCAGTATACTGTGTTGCAGTACCCCTCTTAAAGGTGACACCTCCTATATTGACAGACTAAATGTATCTGAATTAGATAGGGATAGTTATGTCCCCCGTCAATTATAGAGGGCCAGCTGGTTATTAATAATAAATTAGGTAATGGTGGTTTATATTCCTACCACTCAAGGTGTATATATGTTGAATTAGCTAAGCTAATTGGTAATCAAAAAGTACGGGTTCTGAGATGTTTATTATAGTATCAATATACCTGCTGCATAAGTTAATACTGCAGCACTTTATCCATTGGCATTCATTGAGTTGTATCATAAGTGTTTCCACATGCCTATTGAATTATAAATGACCACACACTTATAATTAGAACCTTGCTAGCTTAATTGCTACCACTGGAGACAAAGATGTACTTTATTATCTGTGCTGATAATTCTCAAACAGCATAGATTATAGGGTATGTTTCTTATAGTATTTATGTATCTGCCGGGTTCTGAGGTGTTTATTATAGTATCAATATACCTGCTGCTTAAGTTAATACTGCAGCACTTTATCCATTGGCATTCATTGAGTTGTATCATAAGTGTTTCCACATGCCTTTTTAAATTATAAATGACCACACACTTATAATTAGAACCTTGCTAGCTTAATTGCTACCTCTGGAGACAAAGATGTGCTTTATTATCTGTGCTGATAATTCTCAAACAGCATAGATTATAGGGTATGTTTCTTATAGTATTTCTGTATCTGCTGCACAGATTGAAACTGTAACGTTTATTCGCATGTGGCAAGCCACACTCCTGGATTGACACTGAGATTATTTAGTCGATTTAAAACGTCCATTGTGTCACGGATATAAGAAGGTAATGCAATAACATGTTTGCGGAGATGGTAATCTGCGAAGGTACTCGCTTTTTCGGTTAGGCTACCAACTCCTGATAGGATGGGTCTGCCGGGTGGTTTCTTTTCATCTTTGTGTACCTTAGGTAATAGGTACATAGTGGGAGTTTTGGGTTTGGTCACTGTCAGAAAATCCAAGTCCTTTTTATTAATGACTCCATTGTCAAAGGCACTCTGAATCATGCTATTGTATTGACCCAAAAATTTGATTGTAGGGTTAAAGCTGAGTCGTTTATAACAATTAGCATCGTTCAGTTGTCTATTCAACTCATCCAAGTACATGTCCCTAGGCCACAAGACTACGTTCCCCCCCTTGTCAGAGGGTTTGATTATAATATCTTGCCATTTAGATATTTCGTCTAGGGCAGATCGCTCTGAAGGACTTAGGTTGTCGTCATGACATTTATGATGACTGAATAATACATCCAAGTCCTTGGAGACTAATTTATGGAACACTTCTACTTGGGGACAAAGACTAGTATCTGGAAAGAATTTGGACTTTGATCTTATTAATGATTTGTTTCTGACAGCATCTTGAGATGTAACTGAATTATTATTATACAGAGGAAGGGGCACGAATAATCATTAATGTCCGGGAACGCGATGCGGCTATCAGCCGTCACCATGGAGACCAAAGTGTACCGTGATTGGTCACATGGAGCATGTGACCGCAAATGGGGCACAATGATTGGCCAGCCACTACACGTGACCAGTCATACTACACTGATTGGCGGACGGCAACAGCTTAAATATCATGTCAGGAGAGGCACTCTGGTTCAGCCCTGACGAAGCTGTTAGAGTAACGGCGGAACACGCGTGTGGGCAGCGTGTGTCCGCGTGTCAGTCTATGTCCTTGCTCATAAACCAATTTAATGTATAACTAGTTCTGATTATGTGATTAGTTAGATTCCGATGGTATCCACAGCACTAAATAGCAGGTAGACGGATAAATTGTGTTAGGCTAGCAGACACAGTCAGTCTAACTATGTCAGTGAGAAAGCAGTAATTGACAGTGTTGTGGCTTATACAGATAGAAACGCAACAATGTTTCACAGTTGATTCTCCAAGCCACCTGTTAGTCAGGAGGAGATATGCATGATACAATTTAACTAATGCCAATAGAATAAACGTTACAGTTTCAATCTGTGCAGCAGATACAGAAATACTATAAGAAACATACCCTATAATCTATGCTGTTTGAGAATTATCAGCACAGATAATAAAGCACATCTTTGTCTCCAGAGGTAGCAATTAAGCTAGCAAGGTTCTAATTATAAGTGTGTGGTCATTTATAATTTAAAAGGCATGTGGAAACACTTATGATACAACTCAATGAATGCCAATGGATAAAGTGCTGCAGTATTAACTTAAGCAGCAGGTATATTGATACTATAATAAACACCTCAGAACCCGGCAGATACATAAATACTATAAGAAACATACCCTATAATCTATGCTGTTTGAGAATTATCAGCACAGATAATAAAGTACATCTTTGTCTCCAGAGGTAGCAATTAAGCTAGCAAGGTTCTAATTATAAGTGTGTGGTCATTTATAATTCAATAGGCATGTGGAAACACTTATGATACAACTCAATGAATGCCAATGGATAAAGTGCTGCAGTATTAACTTATGCAGCAGGTATATTGATACTATAATAAACATCTCAGAACCCGTACTTTTTGATTACCAATTAGCTTAGCTAATTCAACATATATACACCTTGAGTGGTAGGAATATAAACCACCATTACCTAATTTATTATTAATAACCAGCTGGCCCTCTATAATTGACGGGGGACATAACTATCCCTATCTAATTCAGATACATTTAGTCTGTCAATATAGGAGGTGTCACCTTTAAGAGGGGTACTGCAACACAGTATACTGCTGCACATTTATAATACCTATATTGAAGTGTGAGGAAAGTACTCACTCTCACTATAGGAATGGCATGTCTCCTGATCTAATTATCTTACATGACTACAGAGAGTCTCATTAAAATCAAGAGCGCACGTAATACAACCACATAGAGATATTGGTACACTGTAACCTATTTATACTGTTTACAACAATAATCTACACATAAGTACCAACCAGGATATTGAATGTGTTAATTTTTAGGCAGAAAAACCCAATCTGTATTCCCAATGAATGCTCTTTAGAAGGCTCAGGAAAGATGCATCCACTACTGAACAAACTATATATATGTAATGAATGATACTCCATCTTGACAAAGTTGCATATTAGTATATATAAGTGTACAGACTGAGTGTGATCCATTTAAGTGTGATTAAAACACTATATTGAAGTGGGGAATAAGACAGACCACCAAGCCTAGAATATAAGATATACACAGTGTGAATATTATAGACACCATTGGAATCATATTGTCAGCTACAATTATACACATAGGAGTGGGATACTCCAGATATTATAAATACTGACAAATGGTCATGTGAACATATGAAGACCAATTGCTGACAACTATTATCAGACTGAGTAAATATTGTGAGCAATATTATATAATTGGATATAAGAACAGACACGCGGACACATATTTTAATCTTTAATCACACTTATTATTTCATTGCACTTGTGGTATATGTTGTATACGTCTTGATTTTAACCTTTATGTTTCGTCTATACTCGTAGTTTGTGTGTCAGTTATCATCACACTATTTTAATTTGACACTAATAAAAGTTAAATTTTAATAATTCTCCAGAAGATTGTGATAATCAGGTCACCCTTCTTCCTGTGCATCGACAAATACAGTCTTTTTCTCTTTTTCTTTTTGCTGACTAACCTTAGCTGTAGTCGATAGCACCCCCACAAATAATTGTGAATACTTGAATGCAATAGGGGTTATTTTGGAGCTGTATATAGTTCCAAATCTGATATAATACAATTGTGTGTGTGCAGATACAATCCCACTTTCCTATTTTAACCTCCACATTTTTGTTCTCCATTTTTTAATGTGTGGAATTATATGCCAGTATCAATAGCAATGGCCTACTACTATATATACTGCGCACAACTGAAATGCACCACAGGTATGGATGGATAGTATACTTGACGACACAGAGGTAGGTAGAGCAGTGGCCTTCCGTACCGTACTGCTATATATAGTATACTGGTGGTCACTGTGTCAGCAAACTGCAAAACTAAAATGCACCACAGGTATAGAATGTAGATGGATAGTATACTTAATGACGACACAGAGGTAGGTACAGCAGTGGCCTACCGTACTGCTATATATAGTATACTGGTGGTCACTGTGTCAGCAAACTGCAAAACTAAAATGCACCACAGGTATAGAATGTAGATGGATAGTATACTTAATGACGACACAGAGGTAGGTACAGCAGAGGCCTACCGTACCGTACTGCTATATATACTGGTGGTCACTCTGTCAGCAAACTGCACAACTGAAATGCACCACAGGTATAGAATCTAGATGGATAGTATACTTAATGACGACACAGAGGTAGGTACAGCAGTGGCCTACTGTACCGTAATGCTATATATTATATACTGGTGGTCACTGGTCAGCAAAACTCTGCACTGTACTTCTCCTATATAATATTATACTGGTGGTCCCCAGTCCCCACAATAAAGCAACACACTGAGCACAGATATGGAGTGTTTTTCAAGCAGACAACGTATACTGGTGGTCACTGTCAGCAAAACTCTGCACTGTACTCCTGCTATATAATACAGCTGCTCCACAGTCCCCACAATTAAGCAGTGTGAGCACAGATATATGCAGCACACTGAGCACAGATATGGAGCGTTTTTTTCAGGCAGAGAACGGATAACTGGTGGTCACTAATCAGCAAAACTTTGCACTGTACTCCTCCTATATTATACAGCTGCTCCCCAGCCCTCCCCACAATTAAGCAATAATGCACAATCAAGTTCAACAATAACGGAGAGGACGCCAGCCACGTCCTCTCCCTAACATTTCCAATGCACGAGTGAAAATGGCAGCGACGCGCGGCTGCTTATATAGAATCCGAATCTCGCGAGAATCCGACAGCGGGATGATGACGTTCGGGCGCGCTCGGGTTAACCGAGCCATACGGGAGAATCCGAGTATGGCTCGGACCCGTGTAAAAAGGGTGAAGTTCGGGGGGGTTCGGTTTCCGAGAAACCGAACCCGCTCATCACTAGTGTAAAGCAAACTCTTTTTGGGAAATAGTTGTTCGACCCCTGAGGAGGATTATTGGATGAATGTAGAGTTGTATTAAATCGTGTTTATATTATAGTATACTGTAGGTGCGGTTAATATATTCAGGATCCCAACATCGGAATCTTGACAGGTGACTAAATGCCGCCGGTCGGAATTCCTTCAGCAGCTCCGATTTCCCTCTCGGGTTGTGGGTCCACGGCACCACCCGAGCGGGATTAGAACCTGTAGCGAGCGGAGCTCGCCACTGGGCTCGATGCGTGACGAGCCCGCGAGGGGACTTGCTGGGCTCGCTGTCAGGATGCTGACAGCCGGTAATCCCAACAGCCAGCATATCCTATGTATGTCAAAAAGGGTGCGAAGTATAGTCTGTAACAAATAAACCCTGTATATGTTTAAGTAGAAACGTTAAGGCTGATTCTCTTCCTCTTTGATTCGTATTGCCATTCTCTGTAATCTGTGATGAGAATATGTTCTGTCTATTTACAGCCTAGAATTCATGCAATAAACCGAGGCACAGCTTTATGTGGTAGAGAAACCATAAAAACATTGCTAATACTCTTGGATGAAGAAGCCGCTAGTCCTCCCAGCAAAAACAAAGCTGAGCTGTTATGTGCTGATGAAGAAAATGCCATCTTTGGAGCAATTTCCCTTTTATCTCTCTTTAAGTATGTATGTGTGATTTTATGCATTTTGGTTTTGTGACAACAGCCACTATGGATAACTTTTATGTAGAAGCTAGTTAAGTGCAACCGTTATATGCATCTTTCTTGGGGTATAATAATAAACCCCAATGCCCAAACAAAAGACATTGGGGTATATACAATTGCGGTCGAATTCCGGCATGAATTCGACCATTTTTGGATTCGACAGGCGAAACCCTCCAGCCGGGACCCGAATTCGACATATTCGATAAATAACGGATTCGACAGTCCCCTTGCCGAAAAACGGAACAATTGATGAATAGTGGGTGGCCTGGATTCGATTTCATGGACATCACAAAAGTGTTCAATAAATCCTGGAAAAAAAAAATGTGTGGGGTCCCCCCTCCTAAGCATAACCAGCCTCGGGCTCTTTGAGCCGGTCCTGGTTGTAAAAATACGGGGGGGAAATTGACTGTGGTTCCCCCATATTTAAACAACCAGCACCGGGCTCTGTGCCTGGTCCTGGTGCAAAAAATACGGGCGACAAAAGACGTAGGCGTCCTCCGTATTTTTTCCACTAGTCAAAGAGATAATGCCACAGACGGGGGACACTTTTTTATATAGGTCCCTGCGGCCGTGGCACTAAATCCCCAACTAGTCACCCCTGGCTGGGGTACCCTGGAGGAGTGGGGACCCCTTAAATCAAGGGGTCCCCCCCTCCAGCCACCCAAGGGCCAGGGGTGAAGCCCGAGGCTGCCCCCCCCCCCCCCCCAATCCAAGGGCGGCGGATGGGGGGCTGATGTCCTTTTGTGACAAAAAAAAGAATATTGTTTCTGCTGCGGGGTACACTGGGCTCTACAAGGATAGACATAGGGGTGTAGAGTAGGATCTTGATCCGAGGCACCAACAGGCTCAAAAGCTTTGACTGTTCCCAAGATGCATAGCGCCGCCTCCTCTATAACCCCGCCTTCCTGCACAGGAGCTCAGTTTTGTAGTTGGTGCCGCAGATAGCAGGCACATAACAGGGGCTGCTCTGGGCAGCCCTAAGAAGAGCTTTTTTGAGAAGAAAAGTGAAGACTTCAAGGGCTGCAGCAGTGTGTACATGTCTAGTGACATTCACTGCTGCAGCTCCATCTCTCCCGAGCGGCGCTGTACACTCCCGCGCCCTGGTTGCCGGGTACCTACAGCAGGAGGCTCCGGTTTTCTTCTGGTCAGGCATCACACGACGGGGGCTCTCCGGGATCGCGTGGCCGCGCTTCGGGAGGTGGTGAGTGGGTCCTGATCACGGGACCCGTACTTTATCGCGATCCGGCGCGGTTGGTGGGAGGCGGTCCGCGCGCGCTGGCGGTGGACACTGTGGCAGTACAGGCGATCCCACTGGATCACCAGGGAATGGGTGCAGGTCAGGTTTTCTCTTAAAACCTTTTTGTGTGTAGCCCGCAGTACCTTGTGGTTTTGCCAGCAGAGGGGATAAGGCTTAGACTTGGAGCCCCTCCCCCAGCCCCAGGGCGCCATTTCCAGCAAATGTTCCCGCCCTGGAGATGCATATCTGTCTCTCCCTCACTCCCTGTCAGTGTTTGGGTGCCATTTCTCTCAGCTACACTGTTCCTGGGACTGCTTGGGCAAATCCTCCTTTGTAAAGCCACCTGGTTGTCAGCGCTGTGACTTTACATGGCACTTAAGTATTCTACATGTCAATTAGACAGTGTTAGTTAAGAAAGAGTGCATTTAGGGGGTAATTCCAAGTTGATCGCAGCAGGATTTTTGTTAGCAATTGGGCAAAACCATGTGCACTGCAGGGGAGGCAGATATAACATGTGCAGAGAGAGTTAGATTTGGGTGTGGTGTGTTCAATCTGCAATCTAATTTGCAGTGTAAAAATAAAGCAGCCAGTATTTACCCTGCACAGAAACAAAATAACCCACCCAAATCTAACTCTTTCTGCACATGTTATATCTGCCTCCCCTGCAGTGAACATGGTTTTGGCCAATTGCTAAAAAAAAAATCCTGCTGCGATCAACTTGGAATTACCCCCTTAGTCAGGGTTCTCTGGTACAAGTACCCTGTGAAATACATCCAGTTAACTGTGCAGTGTTATATCTATTGACTACATAGCGCTATATATATATATATATATATATATATATATATATATATATATATATATATATTATATATACTGGTCCAGTGCAGTATTGTTAGTAATAACCTCTGCATTGTATAACTGTGACTATATGTGTGTGCATTAGCTTGCTGAGTGGTTTCCATTTCGTGTCTCTCACTCAACGTGCTATCCCTATATTCTATAACCTGAGGGGGCTTGGTGCGTCAGGTTTTATAATTTTATATAGGATTTTCACAAGATATACTTTAATACGTATTTTTCTCTGTGATTTTAGTCACCATATCTCTCCTGTATCTCTGCTTGTGCTGACTACACTACGCAGGGGTTTGGGCAAGAGGTATTGTGCTGCTGACATTTGTACTGTGTTACCTGATACTGCAAGTTATCATGTCTGCTTCTGAAGGTAACGGTTCTGGGGCTGAACACACTGCTGATGTTGCTGAAGCCACAGATCCCTATGAGGAGACTATAGCAGCTGTGGGCTCTGCTTCTGGGGGCTCCTTGCCGCCCAGTGGGACTGTGGCAACGGGGGTACATAATGACCCACTGTGGGCTACTTTCTCCACGCTTCTACATACGCTAGTTACTAAACTAACAACCCCTATGGGACCCCCTATGCCGGTGCAACCGTATGTGGTCCCCGCAGCTAACCCGCCGTGGGCAGATAATTTATCTGCTCAATTGAAGAAGTTGAACCAGTCCTTGACTACTAAAATGTCTGACCCTCGCTCGCCTAAGACCAAGGGGTCCTCTAAGCGAGCTCTTATCTCCTTACAATCCACTGCTGTCACTGACACCCCGTCTGATGAAGATGGCGCTTACGCTGACCCCACAGATTCTGACACAGATACTGCTGATGGGGAGGGTAGTTCACATGTGGATGTTCCTGATCTTCTGGAGGCTATTAAGTTGATTTTACAGATTACGGATGATCCCGAGCCATCAGTCCCTCCTAAGAAACCAGACAGGTTTAAGCGTCAGAAGGTGGTTAAACAAGTTTTACCTCACTCTGACCACCTAGTGGATATATGTCAGGAAACCCGGGAAAGAAGTTTGTGCCTCAAAAGAAGATGCTGACTCGCTATCCCCTCGCGCCAGAGCTGTCTAAAAATTGGGAAACGCCTCTTCCAGTAGAATCACATGTGGCTAGGATGGTGGTTTCCTCAGCTCTACCTGTCACTACCGTCACGTCTCTAAAAGAGCCTACGGATAAACGTGTGGAGGGTTATCTGAAAGCGATTTACACCATCACGGGTGCTGCACAGAGGCCCACTATTGCAGCAACATGGGCTGCAGAGGCCATTGAAGCATGGGCCCTAGAGTTGGAAGCTGAAATATCTTTTGACCATGCTAGACAATGCTTGTCATATATTGTCACAGCTTCTCACTATATTAAAGAGGCGGCTTCTGATGCCGGTATTCTAGCAGCCAAGGCCTCTACTACATCAGTCCTGGCTCGCCGGATATTGTGGTTGAGATCCTGGTCTGTGTATCTGGACTCTAGAAAAACCCTGGAGGTACTCCTTTTCAAGGGAGATATTCTGTTTGGGGAGGACTTAAATAAGATAGTGGCTGACTTGGCTACTGCCAAAACTGCCTGTCTGCCAAGTACCGCTCCTTCTGTGTTGAAGGCTAAAGGTACTTCCTTTTGCCCCTTTCGTCCTTCAGGTAAAGCAAAAGGTCAGGCGTACAACAAGCAGGCCCGCACTTCCAAACCTGGTAAGCCAAAGCCCAAAAGAGCCTGGGCTGCCCGTCAGCCAGCCTCCAAGACTGATAAGCCTACCGCATGACGGGGCGGGCCTCCCTCTGGGGGATCCCAGGGTGGGGGGCTGACTTCTAGGGTATACCCAGGAATGGTTGAAGACCACTTCAGATGCCTAGGTACGGGAAGTCGTCTCTCGAGGTTATGCCATAGCCTTCAAAAACTGTCCCCCCTCATCGATTTTGCCTGACAGACGTCCCGTTGGACCAGACAAAGGCAGACACTCTACATTCGGTGGTACAGACCCTCCTGGATACAGGAGTTGTAGTACAGGCGCCTCTTGCTCAGAGGGGCCGGGGGTACTATTCTCCACTGTTTCTAGTCCCGAAACCGAATGGGTCCTCTCGGACCATTCTCAATCTCAAGGCATTGAACAGGTTTGTGAAAGTTTCCAAGTTCCGTGTGGAAACCCTTCGCTCTATAGTTCTGCCCTTGGAACCTGGGGATTACATGGTCTTCCTGAACATACAGGATGCTTACCTGCATATTCCTATAGCAGTGTCACATCAGCAACACCTGAGGTTTGCGATTGGCAACCTCAATTACCAGTTTCGGGCGTTACCTTTTGGTTTAACTACGGCTCCGCGAGTCTTCACCAAAGTTATGGCAGTGATGACGGTGGTACTCCGTCGTCAAGGGGTCAGGATCCTGCCGTATCTGGACGACTTGTTAATCCTGGCAAATTCCCCAGAACTTCTCCTACGTCATCTGGATATGACGGTCCGGTTTCTACAAGCCCACGGGTGGCTCATCAAATGGAAGAAATCCTCCCTGGTCCCTGCTCAGAGCATGGTGCACCTGGGAGCGCTATTGTACCCTCACAACCAGCGGTTGTTCTTGTCTCAGGAGAAAGTCCTGTTGCTTCCTTTCTCGTCCGCAAGTGTCGATACATTCGGCGATGCAGGTGCTGGGCCTCATGGTCTCAGCATTCGACATGGTGGAGTATGCTCAATTCCATTCTCGCCCCCTCTAGAGGCTGATTCTAGCCAAGTGGGACGGACTGCCTCACTGGATCAGGTCTCACATGATCTCATTGACTCCGGAGGTCCGTCTGTCACTGCACTGGTGGCTCCAGGACCAACGATTGTGCAGGGCCCGTCCCTTCTGGATATCCGACTGGGTCCTGTTGACGACGGATGCCAGTCTAAGAGGTTGGGGCGTGGTGCTGGAGCAACACTCCCTTCATGGTCGGTGGACCAAGGAGGAATCTCTCCTCTCGATCAACATTCTGGAATTGCGGGCGGTCTTCAATGCATTGAACCTGGCCCAGCATTTAATTCAGAACTGTCCTGTTCAAGTACAGTCGGACAATGCCACCACAGTGGCTTACATAAATCATCAAGGCGGCACTCGAAGCTGTTTGGCAATGAAGGAAGTCTCATGGATTCTACAATGGGCGGAATGCCATCTACCGGCCATATCGGCAATATTCATTCAGGGGGTCCTGAATTGGGAAGCGGACTTTCGCAGTCGTCAGGACGTACACGCCGGAGAGTGGGGCCTCCATCCAGAAGTGTTTTAACTCCTAGTGGAAAAGTGGGACCTTCCAGACGTAGATCTGATGGCGTCTCGACACAATCGCAAGGTTCTGGTCTTCGGAGCAAGGACAAGGGATCCTCAAGCAGCATTCGTGGATGCGCTGGCGGTGCTGTGGAGGTTTCGGCTGCCGTACGTGTTCCCTCCGGTGTCACTCCTGCCCAGGGTAATTCGGAAGTTCAAGCAAGAAAGAGGAATTCTGTTTCACATAGCACCAGCGTGGCCCAGACGGCACTGGTTCTCAGACCTGCAGTGCCTATCGTCAGAGCGTCCAATTCTACTTCCACAACGCCCAGACCTCCTCGTTCAGGGCCCCTGTGTCTACCAGGACCTGTCCCGGCTGTCTTTGACGGCGTGGCTCTTGAAGCATCCTGCTAGAGGGTTTTCTGAGGCGGACATTCAAACTATGTTGCGGGCCCGGAAACCGGCTTCTGCTCGGATTTACTATAGGGTCTGGCATTCTTACTTTGTTTGGTGCGCATCTAACAATTATGACGCTTCCAAGTTTAGTATAGCCAAGTTGCAAAAATGGAATTACTAAGTAATTACCTTTTGGCGCTCGTAGTGAGTTGCTTTTCCTATAGCAGCTAATATAACGGGGTTAGTTAGACCCCACAACTAAAACAACAATAAACAAGAAAAAGCGCTGGGAAACTGGATAAGAATTTACTAACAATTTTAATAAAGTGATAAAAATAAATTAATACTGTTGCAACAGATGATTAAAACAAAAGTGTATCTAATTAAAATTAGGGCATAATATAGCACTGCAAGAAATTTAAGAAGTCCCGTATACTTGGTATGGGATATATATTGTTGGCCGGTACTCAAATGAACCAGTTCATCCCCAGGAATAGTGCCACAGTCCAGGAACAAATATATGCGAATGGTATTATTACCAACTGCAGTTAGAATGACCTTACTGGCTTGGTTCAAGATGCTACTTGGTCCGATTGGTCGCTCAGGTCCAAAACGTGCAGATGTCCAATTCGCTGATGGAAAAAGTTCCTATATCCGACTTCTAGGCGGTTGTAATGGGATGAAGAATTAGAGTCCAGCCAATCCACCGACGCGTTTCGCTGTTTAGCACAGCTTTATCAAGGTGATGTGTTGCAGTGACTGAGTGCCCTTTATATAGCAGTGCTAATAGCCCATATGAAACAGGTGTGTCAAATTAGAAACATTTAAATAATGAATAAAACAAAATTCTATCCAGTTCCCAAGTATAGTGACAGACTCTGAGACTGTAATATCATTTATACATCATGTTTTTATTAGTGCAAGACCCTTTTTGTATAATTACAATAAATATAAAGGCCGGTTTCCGGTCACATGATCGCGGGGTCATTTCCTATATCTGGATAGCTTAAGTGGAGTCCACCTGTGGTAAATTGAGTTGATTGGACATGATTAGGAAATGCACACCCCTGTCTATATAAGTTCCCACACTAAACAGTGCAAATTAAGCATGAAGTCAAAGGAATTGTCTGTAGACTTCTGAGACCAGATTGTCTCGATGCACAAATCTGGAGAAGGGTACAGAAAAATATCTGCTGTTTTGAAGGTCCCAATGAGCACAGTGGCCTCCATCATCCGTAAATGGAAGAAGTTCAAAACTACCAGGACTCTTCCTAGAGCTGGCCGTCCATCTAAACTGAGCGATCTTGTGAGAAGGGCCCTAGTCAGGGAGGTGACCAAGAACCCGATGGTCACTGTCAGAGCTACAGCCTTCCTCTGTGGAGAGAGGAGAACCTTCCAGAAGGACAACCATATCTCCAGCAATCCACCAATCAGGCCTGTATGGTAGTGGCCAGACTGAAGCCACGCCTTGGTAAAAAGCACATGACAGATCGCTTGGAGTCTGCCAAAATGCACCTGAAGGACTCTCAGACCATGAGAAGCAAAATTCTCTGGTCTGATGAGGCAAAGATTGAACTCTTTGGCGTGAATGCCCGGCTTCATGTTTGGAGCAAACCAGGCACCGCTCATCACCAGGCCAATACCATCCCTACAGTGAAGCAAGGTGGTGGCAGCATCATGCTATGGGGATGTTTTTCAGCAGCAGGAACTGGGAGACTAGTCAGGATTGAGGGAAAGTTGAATGCAGCAATGTACAGAGACATCCTGGATGAAAACCCTCTTCAGAGCGCTCTTGACCTCAGATTTGGGCGACTGTTCATCTTTCAAGATAAGTGGCTGCAGGACAACTCTGTAAATGTCCTTGAGTGGCCCAGCCGGAGCCCAGACTTGAATCCGATTGAACATCTCTGGAGAGATCTGAAAATGGCTGTACATTGATGCTTCCCATCCAACCTTATGGAGCTTGAGAGGTGCTGCAAAGAGGAATGGGTGAAACTGCCCAAAGATAGGAGTGCCAAGCTTGTGGCATCATATTCAAAAAGACTTGAGGCTGTCACTGCTGCCAAAGGTACATCAACAAAGTATTGAGGAAAGGCTGTGAATGTGAGCGATGTGATTTCTTAGTTTTTTATTTTTAATAAATTTGCAAAAATCTCTCTTTTTTCACGTTGTCATTATGGGGTATTTTGTGTACAATTTTGAGGGGAAAAATGAATTTATTCAATTTTGGATTATATGGCTGTAACATAACAAAATGTGGAAAAAGTGAAGCACTGTGAATGCTTTCCGGATTCACTGTATTCCCGATAAGTGGCGGGATGCATTGCATCACTGATACTGTATGTAGTACATACAGCCTGTAAAGTGGCAGGAGCAAATTTGCTGGTACTACTGTATATCACTCTACACTTTATCACTCTCCAAGGCTTAGTACATCTGCCTCTAATGGTGTGTCCAGAGCATTTTGGAGAAATACTACCAGGAATTCAATTACCTGGAGAATGCCTTACGGCATGTGGGTCAAAGTATTCAAGCTATTTGCAGTTTTATTGGCGTTTGGTAAGCTCTGGGCACAATGTACAGTTTTGTGATTTTTGTTGATGGCAGCTGGTGACATCAGTAGTGGTAACTTAAATGGGAGGGGACTGCTCATCTCTTTATTTTTGTACTTTTTTTATTTTTTAACTATTTGTAAACTTTTATAGACAGAGGCATGTATGGATCTCACTGATCTGTGCATGCTTCTGTCTAGCTCGCCAGCCAGAAGCTGGTGTATTGTTTTTGAAATTTTTGGTAATGGTTTTTAGGTGTGAGTTATAAACTCTCATCCTATTATTATATTGCCCAAGTTAAATGTGTGCAACGGCAAAACATCTGGAATGCAAGTTTTGGGATTGCTGGAAACATGCAAGTTTGCATATTCCCGCACCCTTACATTTGCGAGAGTCGGCAAAACGTTTGAGTTTAGCGCTAAATCAGCATTTTTTGTTGTTGTTGCTACATCGCATCCCATAACGTGTGGCCCATAGTCTTCATGCTAGGCTGTTTTAGGAGAGTTTTAAGTAAAGGGCAAAATGCGCCCGGCCCCTTTAGCGGCACCCTGCTAAAACAACATTTCCACTGTGGCCGCGTGAATAGATGCCATGCGCATGGCATCTATTCACATTAATGGGCGAGAGCATTGGGGAAGCACAGCGCCTCCGTAAGTGCTGGGCATACCCCATCAGTAATTCCACGACTGGGGCACGCCCCTATTAGTGATGTCAAAGGGCTTGGACCATGCCCCAATAGTGACACAGGTGGGGGCCATGCCCCCTTTACGCGCGCACGGTACCTGTCCGCCACACTTCCCTAATAGTTGGGGGGGGGGGGCACTGCATACAAAATACTTTTGGCTTTTAGGGGGGAAAAAAGGCTGCATTCCTTCTGCAGTATTAGTATCGGTCATTATTAGTAGGTGCTCCTGCCAATTAATTTTCCTACTCTGTAATTAGTATATAAATGTATAAACGATCCTGTCCAAAATAGACAGGGAAATCTGGTAAAGCCTTTTATGTAACAGTAATCCCGCCCTCTACTTTATGGATATGCTTATATTTCACAGAATACTTGGTTCTGTGTTCACCTTAACATTTCTTATTGGTGCAATGAGGAATGAGGTTTTATTTTAATTTATGAAAATGAAGGACTTAAATTGGCCACTTTTATATATAGGCTTTATATATTTATATTTACCTCTGTATTTCCCAGAGTTTGTTTTGGACTCTATATACATATCTGTCCTGAGCCTAAAAATAAAGCTACCCAACATTTGCCGGCTACATGCAAAAGCAGCCAGTATTTTTTTATGTGAATGCAAAAATAATAAATGTATTTGTTCCTGATGCAAGGTTGTTTGTTTTTGTTTTTTTTGCTTTGCTTCAACCTCAATCAGCCCCTTTATGTGGAACCCTAACCAGATGATAAGTAATAGTGGTCCTTGTGGGCACAGGCCTGTGGGGGTTTTCTAGCTATGTAGTTATGGAACGGCTAAGTTGTCTGGCATATGAAATCTGTCTAGAAAGGGTATAAAGTCACATTTCAGTTCTCGGCAATCCATACAGAATATCTTGTGTTATTAGTAATATATAGATAATTTTATTTATTTATTTATTTTTTGTTTTCCTTTTCAATGCAGGACTCCAGAACAGAATCATGGATCCTCTCCCAAACCTCTCAGCCAACGTGTCCAGAAATGCGTGAACAAAAATGACCCCAAGGTACTTAAACAGCGTGCAATAGCTGACTTGGCTCATGCAGGACATAACTATTAGGGCCATGCTGATAAGGATCTAATCGCCACTTTAGCATTGCATCTATTTGTAACACACCCAGAAAAACAGAGGCAATATTATTGAAAAGTATTTAATTATATAAGTCATCAAAAAAACACAAACATTGCCTTCCAAAAACAGCAATTTCTCTATTTTTACATTACAAAACAAACCCTTACAGGTCCTCCTTCTAAAAACTGTACAAATAATTTGCTTAGGTAGAGTAAGAAGTTATGTCAGTAATAGAATGGTCTTTTCTCTGACGTCCTAGTGGATGCTGGGAACTCCGTAAGGACCATGGGGAATAGCGGCTCCGCAGGAGACAGGGCACATCTAAAGAAAGCTTTAGGATCACCTGGTGTGCACTGGCTCCTCCCCCTATGACCCTCCTCCAAGCCTCAGTTAGATTTTCTGTGCCCGACGAGAAGGGTGCACACTAGGGGCTCTCCTGAGCTCTTTGTGAAAGTTTTAGTTTAGGTTTATTATTTTCAGTGAGACCTGCTGGCAACAGGCTCACTGCATCGAGGGACTAAGGGGAGAAGAAGCGAACTCACCTGCGTGCAGAGTGGATTGGGCTTCTTAGGCTACTGGACATTAGCTCCAGAGGGACGATCACAGGTTCAGCCTGGATGGGTCACCGGAGCCGCGCCGCCGGCCCCCTTACAGAGCCAGAAGAGCGAAGAGGTCCGGAAAAATCGGCGGCAGAAGACTTTCCTGTCTTCAGATAAAGGTAGGCGCACAGCACCGCAGCTGTGCGCCATTGCTCTCAGCACACTTCACACTCCGGTCACTGAGGGTGCAGGGCGCTGGGGGGGCAGCACCCTGAGACGCAATAAATCGATAGAAAACCTTTTATGGCTAAAATAAATGCATCACATATAACTCCTGGGCTATATGGATGCATTTAACCCCTGCCAAAACATACAAGAAAACGGATGATAGGCTCCGCCCCTTTCTCGGCGTCCTTATCTCCTCAGCACACTGGCGCCATTTTCCCTCACAGCTCAGTTGGAGGGAAGCTCCCTGCCTCTCCCCTGCAGTCACTACACTACAGAAAGGGGTTAAAAAAGAGAGGGGGGCACAAATTAGGCGCAGTATAAACAATACAGCAGCTATAAAGGGAAAAACACTTATATAAGGTTATCCCTGTATATATATATCGCTCTGGTGTGTGCTGGCAAACTCTCCCTCTGTCTCCCCAAAGGGCTAGTGGGGTCCTGTCCTCTATCAGAGCATTCCCTGTGTGTGTGCTGTGTGTCGGTACGTTTGTGTCGACATATATGAGGAGAAAAATGATGAGGAGACGGAGTAGAGTGTCTGTAATAGTGTTGTCACCCCCTGGGGGGTCGACACCTGAGTGGATGTACTGTTGAAATTGCGTGACAGTGTCAGCTTTGTATAAAAGACAGTGGTTGACATGAGACAGCCGGCTACTCAGCTTGTGCATGTCCAGACGTCTCATACAGGGGCTCTAAAGCGCCCGTTACCTCAGATACAGACGCCGACACGGATACTGACTCCTGTGTCGACGGTGAAGAGACAACCGTGATTTCCAATAGGGCCACACATTGCATGATTGAGGCAATGGAAAAAGTTTACACTCTTCTGATAATATAAATACCACCAAAAAAAGGGGTATTATGTTTGGTGAGGAAAAACTTCCTGTAGTTTTCCTGAATCTGAGAAATAAAATGAGGTGTGTGATGATGCGTGGGTTTCCCCCCGATAACAATTGATAATTTCTAAAAAGTTATTGGCAGTATACCTTTTCCCGCCAGAGGTTAGGGTGCGTTGGGAAACACCCCCTAGGGGGATAAGGCGCTCACACGCTTGTACAAGGGCTCTACCCTCTCTGGAGATGGCCGCCCTTAAGGATCCTGCTGATAGAAAGCAGGAGGGTATCCTAAAATGTATTTACACACATACTGGTGTTATACTGCGACCAGCAATCGCCTCAGCCTGGATGTGCAGTGCTGGGTTGGCGTGGTCGGATTCCCTGACTGGAAATATGATATCCTAGATAAGGACAGTATATTATTGCCTATAGAGCAATTAAAAGATGCATTTCTATATATGCATGATGCACAGCGGAATATTTGCCGACTGGCATCAAGTATAAGTGCGTTGTCCAATTATACCAGTAAAGTGGTCAGGTGATGCGGATTCCAAACGGCATTTGGAAGTATTGCCTTAAAAGAGGGGATGTACCCCAGGTCGCCTCTCAAAATAAGACGCCGTATTATCAGGCGCAGGCCTGGTTGGCAAGCGGACAAAAGGGTTCCTCTTTTCTGCTCGTGACAGAGGGAGAGGAAAATGGCTGCAGAGATCAGCCAGTTCCAAGGAACAGAAACTCTTTTCCGCCTCTGCCAAGCCCTCAGTATGACGCTAGGGCTTTACAAGTTCAGGCACGGTGGGGTCCCGTTCTCAATGAATTTCAGTGCGCAGTGGGCTCACTCGCAAGTAGACCCCTGGATCCTTCTGGTAATATTTCAGGGGTACAAATTGAAATTCGAGACGTATCCCCCTCGCCGTTTCCAAAGGTCTGTTTTACCGACGTCTCCCGCTGACAGGGAGGCAAGTTTGGAAACCATTCACAAGCTGTATTCCCAGCAGGTGATAATCAAGGTACCCCTCCTGCAACAGGGAACGGGGTATTATTCCACACTATTGTGGTACCGAAGCCAGACGGCTCGGGGAGACCGATTTTAAAATCTAAAATCTTTGAACACTTGCATACAGAGGTTCAAATTCAAAATTGAGTCACTCAGAGCAGTGATTGCAAACCTGGAAGAAGGGGACTACATGATGTCTCGGGACATCAAGGATGCTTACCTTCAGGTCAAAATTTACCCTTCTCACCAAGGGTATTTCAGGTTATGGTACAGAACTGTCACTATCAGTTCGGACGCTGCCGTAGGGATGGTCCACGGCACCCCGGGTCTTTACTGAAGTAATGACCGTAATGATGATATTCCTTCGAAGGAAGGGAATTTTAGTTATCCGTTACTTCGACGATTCCCTGATAAGGGTAAGATCCAGGGAACAGTTGGAGATCGGTGTAACACTATATCAGGTAGTGTTGCGGCAGCACGATTGGATTCTCAATATTCCAAAATCGCAGCTGGTTCCGACGTCTTGTCTTCTGTTCCTAGGGATGATCCTGGACACAGTCCAGAAAGAAGGTGTTTCTCCCGGAGGAGAAAGCCAGGGAGTTATCCGAGCTAGTCAGGAACCTCCTAAAACCGAACCAAGTCTCAGTGCATCAATGCACAAGGGTTCTGGGTAAAAATGGTGGCTTCCTACGAAGCAATCCCATTCGGCAGATTCCACGCAAGACTTTCCAGTGGAACCTACTGGACAAATGGTCCGGGTCGCATCTTCAGATGCTTCAGCGGATAACCCTGTCACCGGGGACAAGGGTATCCCTCCTGTGGTGGTTGCAGAGTGCTCATCTTCTAGAGGGCCGCAGATTCGGCATTCGGGACTGGGTCCTGGTGGCCACGGATGCCAGCCTGCGAGGCTGGGGAGCAGTCACACAGGGAAGGAATTTCCAGGGCTTATGGTCAAGCCTGGAGACATCTCTTCATATAAACATTCTGGAACTAAGGGCCATTTACAATGCCCTAAGTCAAGCGAAACCCCTGCTTCAGGGTCAGGCGGTATTGATCCAATCGGACAACATCACGTCAGTCGCCCACGTAAACAGACAGGGCGGCACGGGAAGCAGGGGGGCAATGGCAGAAGCTGCAAGGATTCTTCGCTGGGCGGAAAATCATGTGATAGCACTGTCAGCAGTGTTCATTCCGGGAGTGGACAACTGGGAAGCAGACTTCCTCAGCAGACACGACCTTCACCCGGGAGAGTGGGGACTTCACCCAGAAGTCTTCCACCTGATTGTAAACCGTTGGGAAAAACCAAAGGTGGACATAATGGCGTCCCGTCTAAACAAAAAACTAGACCGATATTGCGCCAGGTCAGGGGACCCTCAGGCAATAGCGGTGGACGCTCTGGTAACACCGTGGGTGTACCAGTCAGTGTATGTGTTCCCTCCTCTGCCTCTCATACCAAAAGTACTGAGAATCATAAGAAGGAGAGGAGTAAGAACTATACTCGTGGTTCCGGATTGGCCAAGAAGGACTTGGTATCCGGAACTTCAAGAGATGCTCACGGACGAACCGTGGCCTCTACCTCTAAGAAAGGACCTGCTCCAGCAGGGGCCTTGTCTGTTCCAAGACTTACCGCGGCTGCGTTTGACGGCTTGGCGGTTGAACGCCGGATCCTGAAGGAAAAAGGCATTCCAGATGAAGTCATCCCTACCCTGGTCAAGGCCAGGAAGGACGTAACCGCAAAACATTATCACCGCATTTGGCGAAAATATGTTGCGTGGTGGGAGGCCAAGAAGGCCCCTACAGAGGAATTTCAACTGGGTCGTTTCCTCCATTTCCTGCAAACAGGACTGTCTATGGGCCTAAGATTAGGGCCCATTAAGGTTCAAATTTCGGCCCTGTCGATTTTCTTCCAAAAGGAACTGGCTTCAGTGCCTGAAGTTCAGACATTTGTAAAAGGGGTACTGCATATACAGCCTCCTTTTGTGCCTCCAGTGGCACCTTGGGATCTCAATGTTGTGTTGAGTTTCCTAAAGTCACATTGGTTTGAACTACTCACCACTGTGGACTTAAAATATCTCACATGGAAGGTGACGATGATGTTAGCCCTGGCTTCAGCCAGGCGTGTGTCAGAACTGGCGGCTTTATCATATAAAAGCCCTTATTTAATATTTCATTCTGACAGGGCAGAATTGAGGACTTGTCCTCAATTTCTACCTAAGGTGGTTTCTGCATTCCACATGAAGCAACCTATTGTGGTACCTGCGGCTACTAAAGACTTGGAGGATTCCAAGTTGCTTGACGTGGTCAGGGCCCTGAAAATATATGTTTCCAGGACGGCTGGAGTCAGAAAATCTGACTCGCTGTTTATCCTGTATGCACCCAACAAACTGGGTGCTCCTGCTTCTAAGCAGACGATTGCTCGTTGGATTTGTAGTACAATTCAGCTTGCACGTTCTGTGGCAGGCCTGCCACAGCCAAAAATCTTAAAATGCCCACTCCACAAGGAAGGTGGGCTCATCTTGGGCAGCTGCCCGAGGGGTCTCGGCTTTACAACTTTGCCGAGCAGTTACTTCGTCAGGAGCAAATACGTTTGTAAACTTCTACAAATTTGATACCCTGGCTGAGGAGGACCTGGAGTTCTCTCATTCGGTGCTGCAGAGTCATCCGCACTCTCCCGCCCGTTTGGGAGCTTTGGTATAATCCCCATGGTCCTTACGGAGTTCCCAGCATCCACTAGGACGTCAGAGAAAATAAGAATTTACTTACCGATAATTCTATTTCTCGTAGTCCGTAGTGGATGCTGGGCGCCCATCCCAAGTGTGGATTGTCTGCAATACTGGTACATAATTATTGTTACCAAAAAATTCGGGTTATTGTTGTAGTGAGCCATCTTTTATAGAGGTTTCTCTATTATCATGCTGTTAACTGGGTTCAGATCACAAGTTGTACAGTGTGATTGGTGTGGCTGGTATGAGTCTTACCCGGGATTCAAAATCCTTCCTTATTGTGTACGCTCGTCCGGGCACAGTATCCTAACTGAGGCTTGGAGGAGGGTCATAGGGGGAGGAGCCAGTGCACACCAGGTGATCCTAAAGCTTTCTTTAGATGTGCCCTGTCTCCTGCGGAGCCGCTATTCCCCATGGTCCTTACGGAGTTCCCAGCATCCACTACGGACTACGAGAAATAGAATTATCGGTAAGTAAATTCTTATTTTGTGTCCAGTAGGAAGACTGTTAAAATGTAATTTCCTTGTTTTCCTTAAAAAAAAAAAAATGGCATTTTGAACTCATATTCCATTTCCAAAATTGTGCTCCATACCAGCGACATAACTACCACACTGTAGCCTTGATACCAGGGGCAGGGCACTACCTCCCATGCAGTTTTCAAAATGTCCCCTATCTGCATTCATTTAAAATGAAATTAATAATTGATGCATATGGTGGGGACAGTGTTAGAGTGTGGGTCAAAGTACAAATTGTTTGGACCCTTTTTAGTTATTTTATTATGAGGAAACATTAAATTAAGGATGCAGCTTCTTTGTCCACAATGCAATATGTTTAAATCTCCTAGGAATGACTGATGTTCATACCTTTTTCCATATTTGTATCTGAGGGTATCCAGTCTCTAGGTCGACAAGACTTAGGTCGACCACTATTGGTCGACATGTTCTAGGTCAACTGGTTAAAAGGCCGACTTGAGTTTTTCACTTTTTTTTTTTCTTGTTTTGAACTTTTTCATACTTTACGATCCATGTGGACTACGATTGAGAACGGTAACCTGGAGGTACCTTGCCCGAAGCATG